>NC_057805.1:175243649-175251077 GCF_018294505.1 Triticum aestivum | reverse complement strand
GAGGGTCCTTGAGTTGCTTAGGATTTATCGAGGATTCGTCAAAATGCAATAAAAATATGATATGCAAGATGATCTATGTATAACATACCAAATTGAAAATTTGGGATGTTACAAACCTACCCCCCTTAAGATGAATCTCGCCCTCGAGATTCGGGTTGGCTAGAAAACAGGTGGGAGTGGTCCTTCCGTAGATCTTCCTCTCGCTCCCAGGTGGCTTCATCTTCCGTGTGGTGACTCCACTGGACTTTGCAAAACTTGATAACCTTACTGCGGGTAACTCGGCTGGCATACTCAAGAATCTTAACTGGTTTCTCCTCATAGGTCAAATCACTTTCCAGCTGAATCGCTTCCAGCGGCACAGTATCTCTCAGTGGTATCTCAGCCATCTCTGCGTGGCACTTCTTCAACTGTGAAACGTGAAATACATCATGAACTCCAGACAATCCTTCGGGCAATTCCAGCTTGTAGGCAACCTCTCCCATACGTTCCAAAACTCTGTATGGTCCGATAAAACGGGGCGCTAACTTTCCCTTAACTCCAAAACGCTTCACTCCTCGAAGTGGTGATACTCGAAGATAAACTCTGTCTCCGACTTCGTGAACTGTCTCCTTTCGTTTAGAATCAGCATAACTCTTCTGCCTGGACTGGGCTACCTTGAGCCTATCGCGAATCAACCTCACTTTCTGTTCGGACTCCTTAATCAAATCTGGTCCAAACAACTAACGGTCTCCAACTTCGTCCCATAACGACGGTGTTCTACACCTCCTTCTGTACAAAGCTTCGAAAGGGGCCATCTTCAAACTGGTTTGATAACTGTTGTTGTAAGAAAACTCTGCATATGGAAAATTGTCATCCCAACTAGATCCATAATCTAGTGCACAAGCTCTCAACATGTCCTCCAAAATCTGGTTGACTCTCTCGGTCTGTCCATCTGTCTGTGGGTGAAAAGCTGTACTAAATTCTAGCCTGGTTCCCAATGTTTCATGTAACTGCTTCCAAAACTTCGAGGTAACTTGGGTTCCTCTGTCTGATACAATGGTCCTCGGAACTCCATGCAAACATACGATCCTGATCATGTATATCTTTGCCAACTTAGCACTGGTGTAAGTGGTCTTCACTGGAATGAAATGAGCTACTTTCGTCAAACGGTCGACTACAACCCATATTGAGTCATAGCCTGAACGAGTCCTGGGCAATCCCGTGATAAAATCCATGCCTATTTTATCCCACTTCCATTCGGGTATTGGCAATGGTTGTAGCAATCCTGCTGGCTTCTGATGCTCTGCCTTCACTCTCTGACACACATCACAAACTGCTACATACTCCACAATATCCTTCTTCATTCCGGTCCACCAGAAAGTATTCTTCAGATCCAAATACATTTTGGTATTCCCTGGGTGAATTGAGTACGGTGAATCATGGGCTTCTTGCAAAATCAACTTCCTGATCTCCGGATCATTTGGCACATAAACGCGGTCCTCAAACCATAAGGTATCGTGCTCATCCTCACGAAATCCCTTGGCTTTTCCTTTGCTCATCTTCTCCTTTATCTCGTCAATCTCCTTGTCTGTCTTCTGAGCTTCTCTGATCCTTTCCATCAAGGTAGACTGAATCTCCAGTGTCGCTAAATAGCCTCTTGGGACTATCTCCAAACATAGCTCGCGAAGATCCTCGGCTAACTCCTGAGGTAACTCTCCTGTCATGAGGGTGTTGACATGACTCTTGTGGCTCAACGCGTCTGCTACTACGTTAGCCTTTCCTGGGTGATAATGCAATCTCATATCATAATCCTTAATGAGCTCCAACCATCTCCTCTGTCTGAGGTTTAACTCCTTCTGCGTGAAAATATACTTCAAACTCTTGTGATCCGTGTACACCTCACAATGGTTTCCGATGAGAAAATGTCTCCATGTCTTCAACGCATGCACCACGGCTGCTAACTCCAAATCATGCGTAGCATAATTCTTCTCATGGGATTTAAGTTGTCGTGAAGCATATGACACAACTCTTCCTTCCTGCATAAGCACTGCTCCAAGTCCTCGACGAGAAGCGTCGCAATAAACTTCATAGTCCTTGCGTTGATCTGGTAGAATCAACACTGGTGATGTAACCAATCGTTTCTTCAACTCCTGGAAACTAGCTTCACAATCCTCAGTCCAATTGAATTTGGTGTCCTTCTTCAATAGCTCAGTCATGGGCTTAGCAATCTTCGAGAAATTCTCGATGAACCTCCGGTAGTATCCTGCAAGTCCAAGAAAACTCCGGATTTCTCCAACTGTCGTGGGTGATTCCCAACTTGTCACTGTGTCAACCTTGGCAGGGTCTACTGCTATTCCTTCTCCAGAAATAACATGTCCAAGGAATCCAACTTCCTTCAGCCAAAATTCACACTTGCTGAACTTGGCGTATAACTGATGTTCTCTGAGCTTCTCAAGTACCAATCGCAAATGCTCCTCATGCTCTTCCTCATTCTTGGAAAAGACTAAAATATCGTCAATGAACACCACGACGAACTTATCCAAAAACTCCATAAACACTTTGTTCATCAGATTCATAAAATAGGCAGGTGCGTTAGTCAGACCAAATGACATAACGGTATACTCATACAGCCCATACCTGGTGGTAAAAGCCGTCTTAGGTATATCCTGCTCTCGAATCTTTAACTGATGATATCCTGATCGTAGATCGATCTTGGAAAATACTTTAGCTCCTTGTAGGCGGTCAAACAAATCATTGATCATCGGCAGTGGGTACTTGTTTTTGATGGTCACTTCATTCAATCCACGGTAATCAACAACCATCCTCAGCGATCCATCTTTCTTCTCCACTAGAAGTACTGGTGATCCCCAAGGTGACGAACTTGGGCGAATATAGCCTTTATCCATTAACTCCTTGATCTGCTTCTTAATTTCCTCCAAATCTTTTGCGGGCATCCTGTACGGTCTCTTAGATATTGGCCCTGTGCCTGGCAAAAGTTCAATCAAAAACTCAATGTCTCTATCTGGTGGCATGCCTGGCAACTCTTTTGGAAATACATCCGGATAATCCTTCACCACTGTTACTTCCTCCTGTACAACTCCTGATAGGGAATTTACTTGGGTCCTCTTCGGCATATGCCGGGATACATACTTGATCCTTTTTCCTTCTGGGGTGGTAAGCAAAATCGTCTTGCTGGCACAATCGATGTTTCCTCCATACAACGATAGCCAATCCATTCCCAAAATCACATCCAAACCTTGCGACTCCAAAACTATTAGGTCTGAGGGGAAAACATGCCTACCAATGGCCAATGGCATCTGAAAACATCCTTGGCTTGCCATATACTCTGCTCCTGGCGAGGTTACTAACATAGGGGCTCTGAGAACTTTGGTGGACAGCTTAAACTTATTCACAAATCCCCTTGATATGTATGAATGTGATGCACCAGTATCGAAAAGAACGGTTGCAGTAAATGACTTAACCAAAAACTTACCTATTACTGCATCAGGCTGAGCTTCAACCTCCTCCACGCTCACGTGGTTCACGTGTCCTTTGTTGAACGGGTTCGGCTTCTTCCCAGAGCTTCCATTACCATTTCCATTCTGGGCTTCAGGACAATCAGTTGCATAATGTCTAGTCTTCTGGCACTTGAAACAGCTAACATGACTTAGATCCCTCTTGGCTAGGGTAGATGGGTTGGTGCGGTTCTGTCCGTTGGTTCCTCCATTCCCATTACCATTCTTGGAGCCATTATGGTTGTGCGAACTACCTCCTCCATGGGTATGCTGAAACTGTCCTCCCGGTTTCGGGGCAAATAGTGGTTTCTGCTGAGCTCCAGAGTTATACTTCCCTTGTCCATACTTCCTCTTACGGTTTTCAATCTGCTGTTGCTTCCCTTCAATCATGAGAGCTCTATCTACCAGCTCCTGGTAGTTGTTGAAGGTTGCTACCATCAACTGCATACTCAGTTCATCATTCAGTCCTTCCAAAAACTTCTCCTGCTTGGCTGCATCTGTAGCAACGTCATCTGGTGCATAACGTGCTAACTTACTGAAATCCTCCACATACTGGCCTACGGTGCGTCCTCCTTGGCGTAGGTTGCAAAACTCGCGCTTCTTCATAGCCATAGCTCCTGCTGAAACATGAGCTGTACGGAAAGCTTGCTGAAATTGGTCCCATGTGATAGTGTCAATAGGGTGCGTGGCTGTATAATTCTCCCACCATGATGTTGCGGGTCCATCAAGCTGATGTGCGGCAAAACACACTCTTTCCGCATCTGTGCATCCTGCAGTGGTCAACTCCCTTCCAACTTTGCGGAGCCAATCATCTGCAACAATCGGCTCGGTGCTACTGGAAAACACCGGCGGGTTTAGCCTCAAGAAACGGGCTAAGTGATCAACAGGTGGTGGTGGTGGTGGGTTGTTGTTGTTGTTGTTGTTGTTGTTGCCTTGGTTCTGCACTAACACTTGCATCAGGGCATTCTGTTGCTGAATCAACTGGGTGATCTCCGGTGGGAAAACAAATCCGGTGTCGCGTCTCGGAGGCATCTGATGGGTTAGAAAAGATGAGAGTTAAGAATAGAATGAGGTCTAGAGGGGAAAAACACTACCCATATGCTCATGAGACAAATACAATCAATATCACTCAATCAATTCAAACAAGGCATAACAATCGATCTAACTAGCGTTACAAAGTGCTTGAACTATACTATTAAATGGGGGAAAACTACTACTGATATGGTGGTCTACTAGAAATTCTGATCAGTTGAAGACTCCATGATGTCTGCTCCAGCTTCATCAACAAAGCCATCTTCACTTGGTTCCGAGTCGGTGTCGTCGATGATGATGTAGTTATCCGGACAAGTGCATTCATCATCTTTTGCTTTTGGCACTGGATTTCCCATGAATACTCCAATCTTCTTCTCCAGGTCGTCATTCTTCCCTACTAGTGCGACGATTTCCTCCATATAATCCTCGCGTGTAGCCTTGAGTTCTTCCTCCAGCTCCTTGATCTTGGTTAATGCCTTCTTCAGTTCTTCCTTGTCCGTGCACATCTGGTTCTCCTGGCGACGAATGTGTTGGTTTTGCTCCTGGATGAAAGCTGCGATTGATCCATCCTTCTTGGTTCTGATCATCTCCCATTGCGCGTCTCGACGTCCACAAATCTGATAAATTGTATCCTTAAGCTCCTGGTGGTAGACTTCTCCAATGCGTCCCATAGCGATGTGGGCTGTCATGCTCTTCCCTAAACTCCAGGTTGGTGCTTCGAAAACCAATCTTATGGGTTCAGTAACTGGCACAAACGTCCTTCCTGGAATGTGAACTTGAATCTTCCAGCTCTCCTCTTCGGGTAATGTGGCGTTGTAGGTTCCGGTGATGCTTGGTATTCCTATGTTCAAGTACTTGGTGACTTCCTTCAAGTGTCGTCTAAAAGGCGTGTCTTCATCTGGTTGCATGAACTTGGTCCTTGCATCCGCCATTCCTAAAAGAGTAGAAAGTGGAGAGGGGTCAGAAATGAGAAGAGAGAAGTGTTCTAGGGCTTAAGCTTAGTGGTCGTGTCCTACAGTCAGCGTGTGCTCTGATACCACCTTTGTAGCGACCAGACCTCAAATAGTCTGTGCTGCTGTGCACCAGTGTCATCCCTGAATCAGTAATGCCGACAGGCACAGTACAAACGGAGGATTTATAACAGAGTAGCAATCACACACTTATTACATCAAATATCTCCAAAGAGAAAGGTATGATAAATATGGCTTAAGGCCATCTAAATACGATAACTGCGGAAGACTTGGAAGATAAGTGAGTCCATCAACTCCAACGGCATCACTGAGTATAAGACCACGACCTAAAGCACCTTACTCGTCGTCTGAAAAGTCTGCAACATGAAACGTTGCAGCCCGAAAACGGGTCAGCACATGGAATATGCTGGCAATGTAACACATAGAGAATAATGAACAATAATAATGCTATGCTACATGCATATATGGCTGGTGGAAAGCTCTATGGTTAAAGTTTTTGCGGAAAGCCAATTTTTCCCTACCGCAAAGGAATAAATTTTATTTAACTATCATGGTGGTTGTTAAACATTGACATGGTTGACAGCATCTCAATCCCAATTAAAACTCATCATTAACCCAACAAAATTAATTAAAAGTAACATGGTGATGAGATTCAAATGATAATCCAGGTACTAGATACTCAAATTGTCCGTAACCGGGGACACGGCTAACCATGATTAGTTTGTACACTCTGCAGAGGTTTGCGCACTTTTCCCCACAAGACTCGATCGCCTCCGCTTGATTCTTGCACTACATGATGTTTGAGAAACGGATGACCGAGACACAGCCTTTCAGGAACAATCACTCTTTACTCCGGGTGGACAGTTACAGCTACTTTCCCCTACATCTGCTAGCCCACCTCTTCAAGAGATCATGTAACCTACTCAACTATGCTAGAGCCCATAATAGCTTGTGGTTGCACACGGAAGTTTCTAGCATGAATAATCTTATGATCCCTTTGAGCCTGGGTGGCGGTCCTTATACAAACAGACAACACTGGATTCTCCAGGTGCCTCAATCCACCCAGATGTGAGTTTTAGTTTCCACCTTAAGTAAACCATTATTAATAATCTCACATCTGTCATGAATATCACTCAAACCCAATCCACGTCTACGAGCATAGCTTGGCAATATAATAGCAACGTAGAAGTAACTCCCAAGGGTTTGATAAAAGAACAGGTAATAGGTACTACCTCAACTACTTCCCAATACCCACAATTTAATTAGATCCTAACCATGCAATGTTTGAGGAATAGAACTAATGCAATAAAAACTGGGTATGGAAGGTATATGATCAAAGTGTTACTTGCCTTGCTGATGATCCGCGAAACCTAGCGATTCGAAGTAACAAGCGGCACACACCGGGTACTCTATCGCAAACAAACAAGCAAACAATAAGTACTCATCTAATGCACAGGTAAAACTCGAATGAAAGATCCAACCAGAAAGTTCAACTTAAGAACTCCGGTTTGCAAAAAGAATCAACTCGAACGAAGCAACGAAAGTCAAACGGCGAAAGAAACAAGCTTCGTTTACTAATCTGGATCGAGGTCAAATTTTACAGTGGCAAAAACTTGTTTGAGTAGGTTAAACGGAAAGAGAATTTTGAGATGAAACTCTAGGTGCTTGAATCGCCTGATTCCGATAAACGAGCGAAAAGTTAAACAAAAATGAAGATCCGATCAGAAATCGAGATCTGAGATAATCGCGAAAAATCCGACGAAAAAGAAAAACGGACGAACGGTTAAAGAACGGACGTTCGTTAACAGAGAAAATCCGACGAACGCGTGCGTTAAAACGACCGGGTCGGTGAACGTTCACAAAATAACAAAACCGAAGAAATAAACCGATCTATGGTTTTTTTAGAACAAACGGTTTTTTTTAAAACAAAA
>NC_057805.1:175184954-175243062 GCF_018294505.1 Triticum aestivum | reverse complement strand
TCCGGCGGCGGGGTGCGGGTCGGGTGCGGGCGGCGGCGGGGTGAGAGGGAGGGGGCGGCGGCGGGGTTTATAAAGAGGGGGTGAGGGGTGCTTGGAGGAGGGGGCAAGGCGCGGCGGCGGGGTGTCTGCGGCGGACACGGCGGCGGCGTCCGGCGTGCTCGCGGAGGAGAACGCGGGGGTGGATCGGCGGCTCGGCTAGGCCTCGGCCCGGTCGGGCGTGGCGCGAATTTTTTTCTTTTTTTAAACGTTCCGCCGAAAAATTCGTAGAAAAATAAATAAAAATCCAAAAAAGATAAAACAAATTTTCCCCGTCTCGTTAGGATTTTTAGAACAGGGTGAACATTTTTTTGGCACAAAAATAAATTTTGAAAACGTGCAATATTTTTAATGCAATTAAAATTGCAAATAAAATCCGAATAAAATCCAATAAATGATTTTAACATTTGTCCTCCAATATTTCAATTGTTTTGGAGAAGTCATATTTTCTCCTCTCATTTATTTTTAAATGAAATATTTTTCCGGAGAGAAAATAATTAAAACCAAAAATCCTCGGTTTATTATTTGATGAAAATCAAATATGAAAATTTTGAGAAAATCCCCAGCTCTCTCCGAGGGTCCTTGAGTTGCTTAGGATTTATCGAGGATTCGTCAAAATGCAATAAAAATATGATATGCAAGATGATCTATGTATAACATACCAAATTGAAAATTTGGGATGTTACACGCACCCTGGCCAGTGAGGTGCGTGGTGCCATGTAGGCAGGCAGGCAGCTGAGGTGGCGCAGTGGCGGAGCCTTCACGAAGATCTGCATGCCGCCACACAGGCGCTCGATGAGTTGGCCTGGGAGCTGCATGTTGCCACGCATGTGCCCACCCAGCTTGTTGGGCTGGCAGCTGCATGTGAACGGTGGTGGAAGCTTGGTTGGTGCGGGCCTGGCGGTGGCCCCGCTGGCGTCCTTGGCGAGGGCCTCGCCGGGTGGCCCGGCAAGGGTCTTGCCATGGCGCGTTGTCATCCCCGGCAAGGATCTTGCCGGGGGTCTGGTGGCCTTCCTCGGCAAGGAGCTTGCCGAGGATCTTCGTCTTCTAATCCTCGTCTGATCTTGAACATGTCTTCACAAAGATCTGCATGCCACCACAGAGGTGCCTTCCCGAGCCCTGGCCCCACGTCGATGATGGCGTTGGGGACCGTGGGCTCAAGGGTGGCTTGCTCTGTTGGTGTGGGGCGAGCTGCCCCGGCAAGGACCTTGCCAGGGCTGCTGAGGCTGCCCGGCAAGGGTCTTGCCGGGGGAACCTGCTTCATCCCTCTGCTTTTTGTGGTCTTGGCCTTGGCGTTGCTTTGATTGTCTTGGGCTTCGGTCTTACCTTGGCTCACCTCCCCTGTTCTGCTTGGTGTGGCCGTGGGCGCGGCTCCGACTGCCCGTGCACAGGTAAAGGGGTACAAAAGCGTGCCCCTCTTTTTGTACACCAACAGGTGGCCCCGGGCCTGGGCCACACATAAGCGCGACACATTGTTGGGCTAGGTCCAAAACGGTGCGCGGGCAGGCGGGGTGGTTTTTACCGTGGTAAGACTCTTCGCGCGCTTCGCTTCCCACGACCTGCGCGCGCGGCGCGGCGTGGAGGGGTGTGCGTGACGTGGGCGGCATGCGTGGGGCGGTTTCCACACGCATGCGTCGTATCGCAGTAAAGAGGTGGCTCGCGCCTTCCCCGTAAAAAGAGGGAGGCATGGAGGCGCGGCTCATTTACTGAGCGGGGCCAGGGCGCGGTCTTCAAGGTGTCCACTCCCCACAATCACGGGGTGGGGAGAGGTCGCTTCACCCGTCCCCTCAGTTCTGCATGTCCGCCATGCGTCCTTCCTGCGCCTGGGGTGGCAAGCGGTGGAGGCGGGAAACCGGGCCATCGCTGATTGGGGCAACGGGTCGGTCCTGATTCCCTGCGCCTCCGGTGTTTGGATTGGTCGAGTGGGGCGGCTGAGCCCCAACCCCGCTCCTTTATAAAGAGGGGGAAGGGGGGATGGCATCCCGCATTCTTCCATCTTCTATCTCCTCCTGCTTCTGCTTCTCCCTCTCACCCGCCATGGAGAAGGGGAATCCTGGTCCCTCGACGGTGGCGGAGAGGGTCGCCGCTCGACAGCGCGTCCCTCCTCCTCCTGAGCCCGCGGTTGTGGAACCGGCCGCGAGGGGAAGGGGGAGGGGGCGAGGCCGGGGCAGAGGCCGTAGCGCTCGGGGAAGAGGAGGACGGGGCGGCGCGCCGGCCTTGCCCCGCCAATGATGCCCTTCCCGATGGAGGGCCACATTGAAGACCAGCCTTGCGAGTTCTTCATCAGGCTGCGCCGGCCTCCGCATCGTCGTCTTCGTCTCCCTGCCCCGTTTGCTCGGGTGATGGAGCGTGACCCGCCCCAGACGCTCAGGTTGCACATGAGGGGCTGTGGGAAGGGGGCACGCGGGTCGACGTCGACTTCCCGGCTCCTCGAGTTATGTACCTCCGCCGTGGATGGAAGAAGTTCGCCCGCACCCACAGCCTGACGGCGGGGCTCGTCCTCTACTTCAAATTAATGGAGGACGGCCTGCTCTCCGTCAAGGTCTTCGGAGAGTTTGGAACTCGCCTGAAATGCTGCGTGGAGAGCTCCTCTGATGGAGATTCCGACGATGGAAGCTCTTCCTCGAGCAAAAGTGACGAGGAGGACAGCGGGGACGAGTCCGACTAGGTGTCGGACGCCCCGTGCCTGGGCGGGTGTGGCAGCAGCAGCATCTGCACCTGGCCGCTCCTCCGGCAGGGTTTTGCCGGGGGTGGGGCCAGCTCCTTGAACTTCTCGGGGCCCTCTCCTCGGGCAGCTGGCGTCGGGAGGCTGCGGAAGAGGAAGAGGGCGGGCGGCAAGGCCGTCAACTCGGAGTACGCGGGCACTGGCGCCTTCATCACGTATTGCCGGTCCTGCCGCCTCGTCTTCCAGCTCCTTTCCCGGCACCGTCATCACCGGCCCGCCCGTGGGCTGCCACCGAGGTGTTCTCTTGGTGCTTTCTGCTGCTCGTAGCTCGCCTAGGCGCCCCTTTTGCCCTCTCACCTCCTTGACCTGCCTCCTGAAGAGAGGGACAAGAAAGGGATCACGGGCACCTTCTCTCTTTTTTAATCTGTAAGCCTGCGAGCCTTGTTAAATTTAAAGCTTGTAATCCCCTTTGTTCATGTTTTTCATTTCGTACGAACTGTACCTGTATGGGATGTTTTTAGTGAAAAAGGGATGCTTGTCGGGTTTTTCGTTCGTGGGTAAGTCCCGCGACAAAGAGCGAATCCTTGTTATTATTTTAGGTAAACGTTTTTCGCCCGGCAACAGGCCTTGCCGTCCCCCCACTCCAGTCGACCGTTCTCGCGCTCTTGGCGGAGGCAGGGATGAAGTGGGCTTTAGGCCCCTCGCTCTACCTCCTTGCCGCCGCGGCTACAACCAAATCCGGACGTAGGAAATAATCCTTAGGTATAGGAAAAAGGGGAGCATGGCAGCCTAGAGATAAAAACGAGGTTTCACATGCCCCAGTCCCGTTCCGAAATGCATGACAGTGGATAAAAGACTTATCTGGATCTGCAGCCCCCGGCAACCTTGTCTTGCCGCGGTTGGATCCCCGTGCTTGCAGCCCCCGGCAACTCTGGTTCGCCAGGGTCGGGACGCTGGTCCGTTTTCTTTCTTCCAAGTAGCTCAGCAGAAGTGCTCATGTGCCTTGTGAACCAAAAGGGGACAGAAGAGAAACAGATAGACGCGCATTCGACCTCTAAGCTAGGGGTTAGTCGTTGCTGAGCACTATCAACCCTAACCAAAGAAGAGACTCGACCTAGCATGCATGCTATGACTTAGGGAGCCAGCGCTTCATTTATTTACGCTCAGGGTCTGCGCCTGGCTTTGTACAAAGGGTCACATGCCTTGCCGGCAAAGCTTATACAAAAGGTGGCTTGCCGGGAGGCCCGGCAAGCCGCGCCTTACGGGTAAAACTTGCGAAGATGCTCAATGTTCTAGGAGTTGCTCACTGGGACGGCATCCTCGGTCTCCAGGCAGACTGCGCCAGACCTGGTGACTCGTATTACCCGATAAGGGCCTTCCCACTTCGGCGTCAACTTGTTGGAATTCTTGGCCGACTGAACGCGCCGAAGAACAAGGTCGCCTTCCTCAAAGCTTCGGGCATGAACCTTGCGGCTATGGTAGCGGCGCAAGGCTTGCTGGTAGCGTGCCGCTCTCATAGCCTCCCGAAGACGATCTTCCTCAAGGAGCGTCGCGTCATCTTGGCGCAATGGCTCTTGCTCAAGCTCATCATAAGCGAGCACTCGAGGTGACCCGTATATGAGTTCCGTGGGGAGAACTGCTTCTGCCCCGTATAGCAGGGCAAAAGGTGTCTGGCCGGTGGCTCGATTTGGCGTCGTCCTGATCGACCAAAGAACCGCCGGCAACTCATCAATACAGCGCCTTCCACTCTTGTGCAGCTTGTCAAAGGTCCTCGTTCTCAGGCCTCGCAACACTTCAGCATTTGCCCTCTCAGCTTGGCCCTTGCTCCGTGGATGTGCCACGGAAGCAAAACACACCTTGCTGCCAAGGTCTTGGATGTACTGCATGAAGGTGTGGCTTGTGAACTGCGTGCCGTTGTCGGTGATGACTCTGTTTGGCACACCAAAACGGCAGACCAGTCCTTTGAAGAACTTGAAGGCTGACTGAGCAGTCACCTTCCTCACTGCTTCCACCTCCGGCCACTTTGTGAACTTGTCGATTGCAACGTACAAGTACTCAAAGCCCCCGACAGCGCGGGGGAAAGGGCCCAGTATATCGAGCCCCCAGACCGAGAATGGCCAGGAGAGAGGGATTGTTTGAAGGGCTTGAGCTGGTTGATGAAGCTTCTTTGAATGGAACTGGCATGCTTCACACTTGGTTACTAGTGCCGTCGCATCCTGGAGGGCGGTGGGCCAGAAGAAGCCTTGCCGGAACGCCTTCCCGGCAAGGGCCCTCGACCCTATGTGGGAGCCACATATGCCTCCATGTATCTCTGCCAACAGCTCCAGTCCTTCCTCCCGGGGGATGCACTTGAGTTTCACACCGTTCGGCCTTCTCCGGTACAGGACATCATCGACGAACTGGTACAGGGCAGACCGACGGGCTACTTTCTCCGCATCTTCCTGCTCCTCAGGAAGCTCCCCTGTTTGGAGGAATTGGATGGCATGCTGCGCCCATGCCGGAGCCTGGGGCTCGATGGCAAGGACCAAAGGCATCTCTTCCGCCATGGGAGCGGCTGTCTCTACGGCCAGGGCTTGACGCCCTGCCGGAGCCAGTTGCTCTTGGGCAGGCTCAGCGTCCGCGACAGCACCCTTGCCGGCAGCCCCAGGGGGCTCGGTAAGAAAGTACTTGCCGGGACCTGATTTCCTCCGCTTGTTCTGCCCCGCTGATGGTTCGACGGATGGTTGAGTTAACCGGAGCAAAAAGGTACCTGGTTCCACAGGTAGCTTGAATGCGGCACGCTTTGACATGTAATCGGCGATGTCGTTCTCTGCTCGGGGGCGTGCTCCGTCTGGATACCATCAAAGTGTTCCTCCAGCTTCCTCACCTCATCTACGTAAGCTTCCATCAATGGGCTCTGATAATCCTTGTTGACCTGTCTGACAACGAGCTGCGAGTCACCCCCGACAATGAGCTTCTTAACCCCGAGGTCTGCCGCCATCCTGAGACCAGCAAGCAACCCCTCGTACTCAGCAGTGTTGTTGGTGGACATCTCCCTAGGGAAGTGCATCTGGATCATGTACTTGAGGTGTTCTCCGGTGGGTGCGACGAGCAGCACACCAGCACCGGCGCCTTGCAGTGAGAAAGCCCCATCAAAGTACATGATCCAGTCGTGGTCTGCTTCCTTGCCGGGGAGAGTGGTCTCCTGGATTTCTTGTCGCGGCCCCGGGCGGGCCTCTCTTGCTGGTTGTCCTTGCCGGGGTGGCCTCCTTGGCCGCCATGCTTCTAGCCGGTCCCCTCCGCACCGTCCTGGTCCTTCTCCTTGTCCCGCCTCTCATACTCAGCCTTTTGCTTCTCAGCAAGCAGCTCGACTTGCCGGCAGTTCGGGAGGTCGTGGCCCTTGGTGCGGTGGATCTTGCAGTATTGCTTGCTGGAGCTTCCTGGCTTGTCGGTAACCGCCAAGGCCCGGCAGGGGCGCACCCGGCAATCTCCTTGACGGGGGCGACTGCCTTGACCTTCTTGCCGGCACCGGTGTCATCAGATCCCTCAACGGCAAGCATGGCCTTGCCTTTGCGTTTCCTGTTGCGACGCCGGCCCTTCTTCGTCGGGGTAGCGACATCTTCATCGGTAGAGTCGGTTTCCGCGCCGGCGTCTTCGCCGGGGTACTTCCTTCCCTCTTCAGCCCGGGCGCAGCTATCGTCCAGAACGTAGAGCTCGGCCACATACTTAACTTTGGTCATCGCCAGCTCTTCGCGCATCTTGCGATTGCGCACGTTCTGGTGGAACGCGCTAATCACAGCGGCGGTATGAACGTCGGGGATGTTGTACTGCACCCGGCTGAATCTCTGGATGTACTTGCGCAGGGTCTCCCCTTCCTTCTGGGGAATGATATGCAGATCACTGGCCTGGCCATGAGCTTGGTGGCCTCTCGTGAAGGCGCCAACAAACTCATGGCAAAGATCCGACCAGGAAGAAATGGAATCCGCCGGCAAGTGCATCAACCAAGACATCGCATTGGGCTTCAGCGCCAGTGGGAAATAGTTGGCAAGCACCTTGTCGTCACGAGCTCTAGCTGCCTGCATCGCGATGGTGTAGATGCTGACGAACTGGGACGGATGGGTCTTGCCGGTGTACTTCTCGCCAACGTCGGGTTTGAACGTGCGGTGGGACGGCCACTAGAACTGTCGCAGCTCACGGGTAAAGTCCGGGCAGCCCACCTCGTAAGGTAGGCCGCCGGAGCCCCCCGGTGCCGGTGGTCCATAGCGGGCCCCGCCCGCTTGTCCGACTGGCAGCGCGTTTCGCGCCGGCACTCGACGGTGGTTCGAGCGTCTTCATGAGCTCGTTCCCGAAGGACCTGGCGCTGGTCGTGGAGGGTCCGCGGGTCGGACGATGCTATGGAGATGTTATCATAAGCGTCGTCACGACGGGCCGACGCCCGCGGCGGCTGGCGAGGAGGAGGAGAGTGCACCGTGGCCGCAGCTCCCCCAGTCCTCCCAGCGCCAGCATGTGGTGGCTCGGTGGAGCGCCGACCCGAGGGCCCCGCCGGTCGCGGATCGTCTTTGTTTGCGATGGCGACGAGGCTTCGGATGGTGGCCCTCCACTCGTCGAGCTTCTCCGCAGCAGGAGGGAAGTCGAGGAGCAGCTGCGCGCGCGCCAAAGCTTCCGCTGGCGTGGGCGGCGGTGACAGTTGCGTGGACCGCAGCGCGCTTCGACTTCTAACTACGTTAGAAGGAGCTCCGTTATGACCCAGTGGCTGCGTGCCATTTTCGCCAGCACTTCAGCGAGCGTGCTGAACCCCTTCATCTTGCGGATGACGCACAGGGCTCTTCCCACGGTGGTGCCCAGGGTCACCGACATGGTGACGCTGCTCGGCGCGCACACCATGGGAAGAGCGCGCGGTGGTCGCCGGTGTGGGCGTCCTAGAGGTCGCTGCGCCGCCCAGGGGTGGCACATCAACACTCCTGGAGGGCCCCGCACTGCCTGCGGGGGGCCCAGCCCCATCTTTGGCTCCGGCGACGTGTAGCTGGTCGTCTGGCGCGCGAACGACGCCGCTCGCCAGGCTCCGACTGCCTGGGCGATGCTGGTGCTCGCGGGCTGTGGCCCGGGTCCTGTCTGCGACCGGTCCGCTGCTCATCCGCACCGGCACGGGCCGTTCGGCTCCCAACGAGCCGATCGCCGTGGCCGTCTTCTTCTTAGGAGCCATGGCGATGAAGAACTGCTGGGCTAACTACCAGACCAGATTCTCACAATTGTGCCCCCTACCTGGCGCGCCAAAGATGTCGGTGTGGAACGACACCTATGGGATCACAAGAATCCCTACTACGTTTGGCGGGGCGCAGGGCTGTGAGGAGAGCAGGGCTAGTAGACAGCACAAGGATCGTTTACCCAGGTTCGTGCCGCGAGGATGCGTAAAACCCTAGTCCTGCTTTGGTGGGTGTATTTCTGAGAGTTCTTGAGCTCTCGAACTAGCTGTGGTCAGTGCGTGGTTCGAAAGAGCCGAATCCTTCTCCAGTATGTCAGGAGATGGAAAGGCGTACAGTGTCCTAAGCTTATCGCTCGTATTACAGGACAAGACGCATTTAATGCGTAGCTTAGGTGTCCCCTTGCTTTATTGGGGACGGGGGCGAGGCCCGTCCTGTCCGTCGCCGCTCCTCCTCGCCTTGACACGCGCCCTAGCCAGTGAGGTGCGTGGTGCCATGTAGGCAGGCAGGCAGCTGAGGTGGCGCAGTGGCGGAGCCTTCACGAAGATCTGCATGCCGCCACGCAGGCGCTCGATGAGTTGGCCTGGGAGCTGCATGTTGCCACGCAGGTGCCCGCCCAGCTGGTTGGGCTGGCAGCTGCATGTGAACGGTGGTGGGAGCTTGGTTGGAGCGGGCCTGGCGGTGGCCCCGCTGGCTTCCTTGGCGAGGGCCTCGCCGGGTGGCCCGGCAAGGGTCTTGCCGTGGCGCGTTGTCGTCCCCGGCAAGGATCTTGCCAGGGGTCTGGTGGCCTTCGTCAGCAAGGATCTTGCCGATGATCGTCGTCTTCTAATCCTCGTCTGATCTTGAACATGTCTTCACAAAGATCTGCATGCCACCACAGAGGTGCCTTCCCAAGCCCTGGCCCCACATGGATGATGGCGTTGGGGACCATGGGCTCAAGGGTGGCTTGCTCTGTTGGTGTGGGGCGAGCTGCCCGGGCAAGGACCTTGCCGGGGCTGCTGAGGCTGCCCGGCAAGGGTCTTGCCGGGGGAACCTGCTTCGTCCCTCTCCTCTTTGTGGTCTTGGCCTTGGCGTTGCTTTGATTGTCTTGGGCTTCAGTCTTACCTTGGCTCACCTCCCCTGTTCTGCTTGGTGTGGCCGTGGGCGCGGCTCCGACTGCCCGTGCACAAAAGCGTGCCCCTCTTTTTGTACACCGACAAAGCATATCAATCATGTGGTGCAAACTTGTGGAGCGAAGATGCAACACACTAGAGGAAATCATGGCAAACATGTCATGTGAGCAAATAATAGGCATAGGCAATGCACATGACATATCGCAAGCACGAACACAAAGCAAGATCACAGTATCATCATATGCATGGGGCACAAAGCAAACATGGCAATAACAAGCTATATCTCCACCAAGCTTGCAAATACACATACAAGTACTAGAACCAATCATCATGTGTAATGCGAAGCATGTGTCACAAATGCATGGTAAAGGCATAGTAATGAGCATATCATGCAAAGTGAACATGGCAAGATGGGCATATAATATGTAATGGACAATAACCCATAACCAAGTGAGAGCCATGTAGAAGAGATGCGCGAAGTCCTTGCGCGAAGGGAACAGTGGTAAGGATAGTCCACGGGATCCCAAATTGTCGTTGCTCTCTAGAGCTCGTTTTGTCAACTCATGGGATTGTGAGGTTGACAAGTATTCATGGGTACCTACACAATAAAGACACAAACGAAAGAAATTGTGTGTGTGGTAAATGTACACATCATCCATCATGATGTGTATGTGCACGTGTGAGTTAGCACAAGATAAGCATTGCTCAAAGAAATTTGATGCATGGTATAAGAACATGTCATCCGTCATGAAAGAATAGTTATTATGTATGACACGATGGGGATGCAAATTGAGCATACAATTATATGGCACATCAATAGCATTTTCATTCATGGAGCATATTGTGCACATAATTATTGGGATCATGCAATGAATGGGATGAATCAAAATCTCCTAAAATGTATGAGGAAACTATGGGGGTCTCCTCATGAGCAATATCGGAAACATCATGTGGAGAAAATGGACAACATCCAAAACTATGCATATCCGAAGCTAGGTGGTCATGGCATGGCATATGAGATAAATGATGCAAAGGGAGCATATCAATATCATCACAAGAAAAACAAATGCCAATAACCATGGGCTTGTCATCTATGCCATAAGTGCAAATTGGGTTAATTTTAATGGCATATGCATAGTCACTATGCAGAGATTGCAAATAAGACATATGGTTGATCTCATGCATAGCATATGACAAGTCAAGCGGATTGTCAAACATGATGTGACCTAAGGAATTGTCACAAGAAATCCTATGTAACATGGCATCACAACTAAGAGACTCCACATGAGAATCATCATACTCATCATAAATGGACAAATCATCACATGGGGAAATCATACTAGCATAAAGCATGGTAATAGGTTGATCAACATCATGCAAGCAATCAATGTCAAGAATGTCCACTAGTGGGACGAGAGCATCACCTTCACCTATGTTACCTTTTTCATTCCACTCAAGTGGTGTAGGTGAGGTGGGAAAGACCAAATGGTGGTCATCTTCATCTTGATGGAATCATGTGGGGGGTGCATCATATTCCACCATGGCCATCGTCTTGTCCAAAGGAATGACGTAGTCGTCGAGTATCGGCGCGTCATCATATATGGGACCTAGCACCAAATGAGAAGACACAATAGGGGTAGCGGGTAAGTCGTTAGAAATCGAAGTGGCCTCACATGCCCTATCAACTATCTCACTCTCTCTATGTGGTGGTTCACTCACTCTCTCAAAATAGGTGCACTCAAACTCACATATGGTGGAGTCACTCATCTCACTCAAGTGGTGGTGGTTGTGGCTCTCCTCACATGGGAATTGGGGCAACTCGTCATATATGGGGCTAGTGGTGAAGTCACTCTCACTCTCAATATGGTGGCACAAGTCACTCAAGTAATCATACGTCGCCGTGGTCGAAGTGAAATACTCAACCATCTCATCGTCGTCACCGTCGATGAAGGCCGAAGATGGCAAATCATCACTCTCGCCTCCTAAGATCGAAGCATCATCCTTGCTCACCACCTTGTCGCCCGCCTCCAAAGCTTGGTCCTCGAGAGGCTCTGTAGTCGTTGTCGTCGCCGCACCATCTTGAAAAAGAGTCATGGAGGACTCGGCATCATCAATGCCACAAAGAGGGATGGCGGTGAAGTCGAACTTGGGAGCATCGTCTTGGAGCTCATCGGGCTTGGACATCTTGGTGGTTCCTCATGCGCGTTCTCATGGAGCTTGGTCGCCGCGAAGTGAGCTTGGGGTGGAGAAGCCTTGGCTTCATGAGTTCTTGTTCCGCCTTGAGAGCACCAATGTAGTTGTCGTCAAGGGACTTGTAGTTCTCGAGGAAGATTGTCTTGGAGATGTCGTTGTGCAATCCCATCATGAAGTGGAACTTCATTGACATGGGGTCGTCCACGCCGGCTCATCACAAGTCATTCTTCATCTCCTTGAAGTACGCGTCGATGGACTTGGATCCTTGGATGGTGTTCTCCAATTGGCGTAGAAGTTGTTCCGTGTAGGTTGGAGGCACAAACTCTCGCCTCATAGCTCTCTTCGTCTTGGGCCAACTCATGTCGTAGGTCTCTGAAGGTGTGTGAAGCCACCATGTCGACGCATAGTCGTGGAAGTTTCTTGTAGCGCACTTCACTTGATCTTCTGGAGGGACTTGATGTAGCTTGAGGTAGTCGTCCATTAGGCGCTCCCACTCGAGATACTCCTCGGGTTCTTGAGTCCCATAGAAAGGAATCACGTGGTCGATGTCGAGGTCCTAGTAGCTCATGGAAGTCGCGGACTTGAGCTTGGGGAGCTTATCTTGAACGTAGCTTTGAGGTTCTTGTTGGCAAAGATGCCGTATGTCCGTAGGCGAAGAAGCCTTGGAGACGCTTGGAGAAGATGCCAATGGAGATGGTGAATTCGTTGAGCGGTTGTTCGTGTTGAGCTCTTGACCTTCACGTTCTTGTTGGTGATGGTGTTGATGCTGATGTGATATTACCGGAGATGGTAGCTCGGAAGCATGTGCTCTTGAGCGTCTTCTCGAAGATGAGGAAGATCGCTTGTAGGACTTGATGAGGGCTTTGATCTCCTCCATTTGAGCTTGCATCTTGGCATCGTTTGAGTTGTTCGTGGCATCGAACTCGTCGTTGTTGTTGTTGACCGAAGGTGAAATGCCTTGCCTATCCATCACAAGACTTGAGTAGACGTGAGTAGGAAATGAGATAAACAATACCAAGTTACCTTTTCCCAAAGTTGAGGATGTATCCCGTTTCACTCAATGTGAGATGAAAGAATAGTGGAATTGGTACCGGACTTGTTCACTCACACCTATCAAGTAAAGCTTATGGAGTAGCTCGGTGAGGATAGTGGCACAAAATTTTTAATGCAAAATGTTAGCAAGAGTCAATAAAATGGCACACGGAAATGCACACACAGATAGATAAATGGGGTCGTGCAACCAAGGAATGAGCACAAAATGTGGAATCCATGGAAAATGCTCGTGTTGCACAACTCAAGAGAGACGCTAGCACGATTGCTCAATAGGCGGATACGGCACTTGTGCACAACGTATAAGATGCAAAATGTATCAACTTCTATCCCAAGTATGCTATATATGTATGGTTCCCGGTGTTTCTTAAGATGATCCAAAATGATCGGATATGATATATTGTAATGCACTATGATACGATGCTATGGCTCTTGCTTACAAGCTTCTTTGCTCTTTCTCTTTTGCTTAAAAGCTTATACATTTTTTTTTCTTTTTTTGATGACCACTTTGCGAAATGCACAAACCAAGATAGCAATTGTATATATGCGGGAACAATCTTGTGACACAAGAGATGATATGATACCAATATGATATGGTATGTATGCAATGGAAGGTGTAGATCACTAATGTGCACAAGTAACGTTGCCGGCAATACTCAAATGGCTAGTGTCGATAGGCAAGTGACGCAAAATGGGCTAGGGGTTGTCAATGCAATTGCAAGGGGAATGTACAATGGAAGGATACCACGATACCAAGATGATATGGAGGTTACCGTCCGAGGCGATGATGAGTGGCGGTGATCTTGATGGAGATACCAAGATGACGGAGACTCGTCCCTAAGTAGCTGAAACACCTTAGGAAGCGGAAAAACCGCAAACTCAAAATCTCAACTGTCAAATGTCAAAATGGTGGTAGCGGAAAGCGGTGGTGGTTTTGCGGAAGCTCAATGGGATTGCCGAAATGCAATGATGGGTTTTGAGATGCAATGCAGAAGCCGAGGGCAAGGTGGTGGACTATACACGGTGTTGGAGTTGGAAGCACGGTCCCTGAGTAGCCGAAACACCTTAGGAGACACAACTCACAACACAAAAAAAATTGGGTTAAGTTGGGTTGGCGGAAGTGTATGGTGGGCAAGCCTATGCAGACGTTATGGTGGTGGTTGATGAAGAAGCAACCGTCCCTAAGTAGCTGAAACAACTTAGGAGACTCATGTCACTACTCAAGCAACCACTAATACTATGGGGAACAAAATGGGTTAGGTTGCGGAAGTCGGTGGTGGTTATGCGGACGATGTGGTGGAAGCCCTAGGCAAAGATGCCAAAGTGCCAAAATTTTGATGGTGTCTAATGATGTTGGGACCTATCTATATGGATGGGGGATGTCAATAGCTACTCAACGAGCTAAAGAACGCGATAATCGGACTCCGGATGTGAAAGTTATGGTCAAAACTGTCAATCAGCCGAGGCTGAACCTGGGAGGGGCGGTTGTACCGCTTGCGGGGGCGGTTGTACCGCTCCTGGAGCGTCCTGGGGCACCAGTTTTGGCTGCCAGGTGATGGGGGAGCGGTAGTACCGCCTTGGCGGCCGGTTGTACCGCTTTTATCGGGAAAATTCTCAGATCTGGATACGAGATGGACTTTGGGGCGGAAATGGATGATTTCGGAGGCAAAATTGTGAAGATTTTGTGGATGGAAGGTGGGGAAACTTGGGGAGATACTAGATCCACTCGAAACCAAGCAAATCCATGGATCAAATCCAACAAAACTTCATCACACCAACAAATCACAAAAAAATTGGGGCTATTTTTGGTGGGGATTTTCAAAATTGGGGAAGAACACAACAAAATTAGGCTAGAAAAAAAAGAGGGGAGGCTCCAAATTCGTGATAAACCTAAGCTCTGATACCATATGTTACGGGGCTAACCCAGTGTAGGCCGATCTTTCACGATTGGAGTGGGATCCCTCGAAGAACACGAAGAACACGAGGAAGAACGGAGAGGAATCACAAGGGGAAACACTCAAGAACAAGTCCAATCACACATCCACTAGACAATAGAACACACAAGATCCACAAGGTACATGAACAACAAAGGGAAAGATACAAGGTAAAGTTCATCTCCATGAGGAGGTCTTGAATCCACGAGGGGATTTTCCCGTGAGGGGTCTTGAATCCAAGGTGGATCTTCTTCGTAGAGGCCGCGGTCTCTCTCGTGGAATAGATCCAATATGGATGAGCAAAGCTCTATCTCTAATGAGCTAATACTTTGCTAACCCTAGAAAAGATAGGGAGGTGGTCTATTTATAGTCTAAGCCATAAAGGGGTAAGTGGGAGAGGGATACAAGGCCAAAGGCCCACGGTTGCGCACAGGCAGGGCGGTAGTACCGGTCATGGGGCCGGTAGTACCGGTTTTAGCGGATGAAATGGTTGTTCCGGTGCTGTATCGGCCTTGCACTGCTCGATTATAGAAGGTTGACCGGTAGTTGGGCGGTAGTTGGGCGGTTGTACCAGTCGACCGGTAGTTGGGCGGTAGTACCGTTATTTCTGTGCGGGAAGATTCCTCTTATTCCTTTTCTTCCATGCTTCTCTCGCGGATGGTGTAGTTGTACACTTGTGCTCGCACTCCTCCTCCTTGTCCATGGTGTTCCAACAATACCTATGTATGCACAAGAGAGGAGTGTTAAGTAGTATACCATCCTCGAAGGGGTCAAGTGGACACTCATAAAGGAGATGATTCACCTTTGGGTGTGTGAAGTAGATGTCACACGTGTCACTTGGCGAACGGACTCTCTTGACATGGTGATGTCCGTAGGATGCTCCGCATCAGTAAGTTGGCACCGGATCAAAATTTGGCAAGAGTTAGGCGGGAAGCGGAGTGGTGGAAGGAAGTGATGCTGTCAGGGGCTAGATGTCTGGGCTTGGGGGCCAGATGTCTGGGATGGATGTCCGGGCTGTCGGGCCGGATGTCTGGGCTCTGGATCCGTGGACGAACTCGAAGAACTCCGCGAGGAAGAGGCAAATCGGGGCAAAATTTGGGAGATTTTGTGGATGGAAATTGGGGAAAAGATGGGGAAAAGCTAGATCTACCTGCAACACACGAAATCCGCGGATCAAATCCAACAAAACTTCATCGCACCTACAAATCACAAAAAAAATTGGGGCTATTTTTGTGTGGAAATTTTTGAATTAGGAACAAAAACAACAAAACTAGGCTAGAAAACAAAGAGAGGGGGCTCCGAAATCGTGTTCAACATGGCTCATGATACCAAGATGATGCAGGGTGGTACCCTATATGGCCGATCTTTCACGAAAGGAGCGGATCCCAACTAAGAACACGAGGGGAAACACGAGGGAAAACACAAGAGAATCACTCAAACCAAAAAGAGATAGTCACACATATGCTAGATCCGAGTACACATAGAGATCACACGGTCCAAATCCAACAAGGGACGATACATAGGGTGCCGGTTCTTCCCCGTGAGGAGGTCTTGATGGGGCCACCCAAGAGGGGGTCTTGAATCCAAGGGGATCTTCTCCGTAGAGGGGCCGCGGTCTCTCTCGTGGAGTAGATCTGTATGGATGAGCACAACTCTATCTCACATATGAGCTAAACCAATGCTAACCCTAGAAAGAGGGAGGAGGAGGATTATATATAGTCTATGTGGGCGAAGGGGTACACGGGCCTCGGGCCCTTACACTGTGCGCAGACAGGGGAGGCCGGATGTCCGGGCGTCGGGCCGGATGTCCGGGCCTTCGTGAGGTGCCGGATGTCCGGGCTGGCGCCGGATGTCCGGGCGGTCGATGCTGGCCTGGATGCTCTCTGGATAGGCGGGGTCCGGATGTCCGGCGAGGGGCCGGATGTCCGGGAGCTCGGGACGGGCCAGATGCCTGGGCCTTTGGCCGGAAATCTGGGCTGAAGTGTCATTTCTTCTGTCCTCTGGATAGGCTTGTCCGGATGCCCGGGGAGAAGGCGGGATTTCCGGGCCGGAGGCCGGATGTTCGGGCTGGTCGCCGGATGTCCGGGCCCTGTAGATGCCTCCAGGGGCTGGATGTCCGGGGTCCTGGCCGGATGTCTGGGTCCTGGAAGCTGTACTTGACTCCTTCCGTTGGTTCTTCTCATCCATGAACTTGGCGGCTTGGACGTCTTCACGAGCATCTTCGGAAGGGTCCTCTTAACACCTAATCATGCACAGCATCTCGGACTTAGGTAGTAGCCATGTCTCGAGGGGATCATATGTGATATCACTAAGGAAGGAAGTCACCTCGTTCTCGAGAGCTCTAGCTCGTGCTCGTGTCATAGGTTCTCTTGGCTCTTTTTGAGACGATGGTAGGTCCATGGGGATGATCGTATGATGCTCCGCATCATCCTCCTTGTGTCATGACTGATCCTGTAGTCTTTCTAGATTATAATGGAAGGATGGTGCATTGTTCTATATGCTATTGTCCATATATCAGTCCGTACACTGGTACAATGACGTCCTAAACAAATGGTTTAAAACCGCTTTCGGCAATGACATTTGGAACCGTCGCCAAGTGAGTGTGGGCGATAGGGGGTCCTTCCCACACGACCCAAAAATCGTCGGGGATAGGCCCTCGTGAGACCCAGGCTGGGGCCGTGTGCGACCGGGCGAGGCATGGAAACCCAATCATTTCCGTAGGTATGTACATCCCACACGGTGAATCACAGAAATCATTTCCATAGGTATGTACATCCCACACGGTGAATCCCGGAAATCATTTCCGTAGGTATGTACATCCCACACGGTGTATCCCAGAAATAATTTCCGTAGGTATGTACATTCCACACGTGAATCCGAGAAATCATTTCCGTAGGTATGTACATCCCACACGATGAATCCCAGAAAGTTATTTTCGTAGGTATGTACATCCCACACAGTTCTTTGTGTGGAAACGTTTGTGCAAGGTGGCCTAACACAAAAGGTTCGCTGCCGGAAGCCGTGTGTGATTGTTAGTTGATTGAACACGCCTACTTTCTAGAAACCGTGCGGGTTGTTTGAATTCATCGCCCACGGTGCTGTCTGAGTAACCATTTGCAATAGAAAACCCCAATAAGCAGGGTAATTAGCCTATTATTGATAATCCATGTACTAATCAAACTGATATTTCTTATAAAACATGCCAGATATTTCATATCCGTATAAAAGCAACCAGAATTTCATAATCGAATTACATCAGATAGCTTCGGCACTCAGTTACGCTATTACACAACAGCACCAAGTTTCACATGCAACATAGAAAACCTTTGGAAAGTAGCATCATACATGGTAAATAGACAGATGAATCTCATGTGGGAAACTGCAGAAGCGGAAGGCAAATATTGAGCCTTCAGTGATGTTGAATGTCCTTGCAACTTTAGGCCAGTGGCTATGGATAATTGCCCGCCCAACCTTCATCCTCTTCAGCAAGACTTCAATATTGTACCGTGGGTGTTGAATGAATACCTTCCTCACCTCATGACTATGCAGGTGGTTTGAGAGGTAATCATCGGTGAACTGCTTTGAAAAGTACTGAAAACAAAGCTATGCATAAATCGCTGTTGTAAATTTTGAAATGGCGCAAGGGGTAAAAACAAGGTAAAAGAGTTGGTACCATCCTATAGTTGACTGATGTGTTCTTCATTGTGCAAACAAAGATCTTGCTGTTATTCGTCGCAAGTTTCTTCATCCTAACAATCTTTCCGAGTTTCTTGACTTGACTGATATTCATGGACATCTCATTTCCCCATATGCAAAATGGGTCGAACAGTGGGTCTAAGCCTCTGACAGCAGGACCTACATGTGCAATACCAAATTGTAAGAAACCTAAATATTATAATGATTCCTGCAACTGCCCAATAATGTGCTATTAGCCAAAGGACCCTGGTTGAACAAACCTCGATGGTAAACCGCAGTGTCTCCCATTGTTTCCCTGCAACACACATAAGGAAGATCTTGATCAGGTTAACTGAGAGTTGCCATACTATCAGTAGAATATGTATTGAGTACAGCTAAATTCGATTGGTGTCACATGCGTAACAATACAAAATTGTACCCACAACAAATGAAAATCAAATTGCAGAACTGAACCAAACAGTTAAATGGACAGTAGACCAAATGAACCAAAATAGTTAACTGAGCACGACATTGCAGAATAGAAACATGTACTAGAAGATAAGACAGTTAAGAAAACAAAGAATGCTTGAGAACAGTACTATGAAATGTAGCAATTGTTGGACCAAAGTGTTAACTGAACATTATATTTCAGAGGACCAAACTGTTAACTGAACATCAGATTGCATATTAACATTACAGAGGACAAATCACTAGAAGGCACTGGCGGTGGCCTCGAGAAAACATCACGAACTGTATTTTAAAGTAGACAACCGCGCGGCGGTGTCGACGGTGGCCTCGAAGACGAGGTGCTCCTCCAAGATCTGGCAGTCGACACGCATGTTAGCCATAGCGACCTCGTTCGCGCATGTGGCCGCATGCTACTTAGCTCCACGTTATACTACATGTAAAATGGCTGTGGGCGGTGCTTAATTGGAGGAGGGGGCAGTGATTTCGGTGGAAGGTGTCGCTCCGTCAGTCGGGGCATGTGGGACGGGAAAGGAGGAGGATGGTGTGGGTAGGGTGTGGATTACCTGACCATATCGACGAGGCCGCGCAGCAAGAAGAAGGGTCGCCGGCAAGGAGGCGGCACTGCAAGAAGAAGGGTCACCGGGGAGGAGGCGGCGCTGCAAGAAGAAGGGTAGCCCGCGAGGAGGCGGCGCTGCAAGAAGAAGGGTCAGCGGCGAGGACACTGAGCTGCCAGTAAGCAACAGTGAAGGTTTGAACTTGGAAAGCAAGGAGGAACAGTGGAAATGTGGCTTTTGGTAGGAGGGAGGGGGCGGGGAGATAGATATTTCCGTGGTGGCCAAAAAATTTCGCTCGGTGCCGCGAGAAACTGGCGCGCAAGTGTGGTTCAAGGAGGGGCGGTGGACTGTAGACGACGAAGCTTCCTACGTAAGCCAGACAAGACGGTGCGCCAAGATATTTTATATCGCATCCCACATGATTCTTTCTAGTAAACTGTTTGTGGTATACCTGATTATTCTTTATGTTTTTAAAGACAAAATGGTGTTACGGAGGGAAAGGATGGTGTTTGAATTGCTAGAACATTTACGTATAGTGAACATGCAACTAATACATGAGTGTCGTGTTTAAATTTGGAATTATTCTGGGTTTTTTGGCATTTTTATGCATTAATTGAGTTTTTGGGCATTTAATGTGCATAATTCAAATTTGAACTACAAGCACATGCTCCAATAAACCAAAGTTTGCCAAAAAATCACATGTGTGTCTTTGGGTGAATTTATAGGTCCCATGCAAGAAATGGGAATAAAATTCAAACATCTGGGTGTCGTGGCTCTGCCGGAATGATTGAGAAACTTGGTTTTTTCATTCCTGTAAATCCAAAACACGGCAGAAAATCATGAAACTTGGCATGGTGTCATGACATGGCACCAACATGCTGTAGTAATTTTTTTGGCCGAATTGGGACAAGCTTTGGTGTAGGCTTCTTGCAAACCGGAGCTTCCCTCAAGAAGGCTCCTGGTTCTGAGAGGGAACGTGTCACCTCCGTGTGCCAAACGACATACGTACACTGCCTTCTCCCGCCTTAAATTTTTTACACAGGAAGATTAGACCAAATAGGAGCATCGTGCTAAATTTTGGAATTATTCCTTGTTCGTTTGGCCTTTTTTATACATTAATTGAGTTTCTGGGCATTTAGTGTGCATAATTCAAATTTGAACTACATGCACGTGCTCCGTTGCACCCAAGTTGTTTGAAAAATCACATGTGTGTCCTTGGGTGAATTTCTAGGTCCCATGCAAGAGATGGGACTGAAATTCAAACATCTGGGCGTCGTGGCTCGGCCGGAAAGATTGAGAAACATGGTTTTTTAATTCCTGTAATTCCAAAACACGGCTGAAAATCATGAAACTTGGCATGGTCTCATGACATGGCACCAACATGCTGCGGTAATTTTTTTTGGCCGAATTGGTACAAGCTTTTGTGGGCTTCTTGCAAACCGGAGCTTCCCTCAAGAAGGCTCCTAGTTCTGAGAGGGAACGTGTCACCTCCGTGTGCGAAATGACATACGTACACTGCATTCTCTCGCCTTAATTTTTTTACACAGGCAGATTAGACCAAATAGAAGTACCGTGCTAAATTTTGGAATTATTCCGTGTTCGTTTGGTCTTTTTTATACATTAATTGAGTTTCTGCGCATTTAATGTGTATAATTGAAATTTGAACTACAAGCACGTGCTCCAGTGCACCCAAGTTATTTGAAAAATCACATGTGTGTCCTTGGGTGAATTTCTAGGCCCCATGCAAGAGATGGGAGTGAAATTCAAACATCTGGGCGTCGTGGCTCGGCCGGAAAGATTGAGAAACTTGTTTTTTTTTAATTCCTGTAATTCCAAAACACGCCTGAAAATCATGAAACTTGGCATGGTCTCATGACATGGCACCAACATGCTGCGGTATTTGTTTTGGCCGAATTGGGACAAGCTTTGGTGTAAGCTTCTTGCAAACCGGAGCTTCCGTCAAGAAGGCTTGTGGTTCCGAGAGGGAACGTGTCACCTCCGTGTGCGAAACGACATACGTACACTGCCTTCTCCCGCCTTTATTTTTTATTCCGCGCTCGTTTCGCCTTTTTTATACATGAATTGTGTTTCTGGGCATTTAATGTGCATAATTCAAATTTGAACTACAAGCACAAGCTCCAGTGCACCAAAGTTGTTTGAAAAATCACATGTGTGTCCTTGGGTGAATTTCTAGGTCCCATGCAAGAGATTGGAGTGAAATTAAAACATGTGGGCATCGTGGCTCGGCTAGAAAGATTGAGAAACTTGGTTTTTTAATTCCTGTAATTCCAAAACACGCCTGAAAATCTTGAAACTTGGCATGGTGTCATGACATGGCACCAACATGCTGCGGTAATTTTTTTTCCGAATTGGGACAAGCTTTGGTGTAAGCTTCTTGCAAACCGGAGCTTCCCTCAAGAAGGCTCATGTTTCTGAGAGGGAACGTGTCACCTCCGTGTGCGAACGACATACGTACACTGCCTTCTTTCGCCTTAATTTTTTTACACAGCCAGATTAGACCAAATAGAAGTACCATGCTAAATTTTGGAATTATTCCGGGCTCGTTTTTCCTTTTTATACATTAATTGAGTTTCTGGGCATTTAATGTGCATAATTCAAATTTGAACTACAAGCACATGCTCCAATGCACCAATGTTGTTTGAAAAATCACATGTGTGTCCTTGGCTGAATTCCTAGGTCCCATGCAAGAGATGGAAGTGAAATTCAAACATCTGGGCATCGTGGCTCGGCTGGAAAATTGAGAAACTTGGTTTTTTAATTCCTGTAATTCCAAAACATGCCTGAAAATCATGAAACTTGGCATGGTTTCATGACATGGCACCAACTTGCTGCGGTAATTTTTTTGACCGAATTGGGACAAGCTTTGGTGTAAGCTTCTTGCAAACCAGAGCTTCCCTCAAGAAGGCTCGTGGTTCCGAGAGGGAACGTGTCACCTCTGTGTGCGAAATCACATACGTACACTGCCTTCTCCTGCCTTAATTCTTTTACACAACCAGATTAGACCAAATAGAAGTACAATGCAAAATTTTGGAATTATTCCGGGTTCGTTTGGCCCTTTTTATACATTAATTGAGTCTCTGGGCATTTAATGTGCATAATTCAAATTTGAACTACAAGCACATGCTCCAGTGCACCAAATTTGAACATGCTGTGGTAATTTTTCTGTCCGATTTGCGAAGGCCCGCACATTAACAATCAACAAAGTCATTTTGGAACAAGTGCTGTCACATTACAAATCGGAAACACAACTATTATTGAAACCATGGCTGTTCGACTTACCAATTACGTGCGGCCACGCATCCCCTTTTTTTATTGGCTAGGAGGTGCCGTGCTGGGTAGCTATTTGAGTACAGGAGGCGTGCGATCAGACCCATGTGCGTGCTCATCGGGAGGAGAGCCCTTTGACCGCTACCCGCCGCACACCTCCCTCCCAACGTCCCCATTAATGGCACCCGAGAACCTGTTCTACGGCATGGCTATATGTCTCATTGGACTGAGATTTAAGAGAGAAAATGAAAATGTGAAACAAAAGTTCGGCACGAATCTTGATGTAAGATCCGACGGACCTATATAGCATCGACTACAACTTATAGCAAGCATGATGAATATAAGGATGATGACAGTGGATAATAATTGTATTATATATTTAGAAACGTAATTAAAAAAAGCCACATGCGGCAACGCCCGAAATACACAAGGGCAAAAGAAGAAGGAAGACAACGATCTGGCTCGCCGATCTCTACTTTCTTGATGCGTTGCTGCAGGCCGCGGGAACTAGTCTCCGCGGTGAGCGGCGACGAGCTCTTTCTTGTCCTCAAGATGCTGCTTGATAGCATCCACGGATTCCTCCACCAGCCTTCTGCGCTCGATGTGCATCATGGCATTCTCGTCCATAAGTTTCTCGATGATGACGCCGGTCCTCTTCAACAAGGCAGTGGTCTGCTCCTGCCGCTCCGCACTTCCGACGATCTTTGCCCTGAGCAGGTCGCGCTCGGCCCGGAGCTTCGCATTGCTCTCATTTAGTTGCCGGATGACATCGGTAGACTGTTCAAACGAGGCTTTTAGGTCATCCTGCAACCTCTCCCACCTGGAGATCTGATCCATCTGCCTAAGGACGAGGGCACGCATGCGCCTGTAAGAGTCCTCGCCTGCCCGTGAGGCATTTTCCCAGGCTACCGCGGCAAGGAAGGACATCTCTGCTGCATTCGCGGCGCGGCGGGACATTTCTTCTGCTTCCGCGGCGCGGCCGGACCAGTCTGCTGCATCGACGGCGCGGCGGGTCCTCCGTGCTGCTTCGGCGGCACCTCTCTGCTGCTACGGCCGTGCAGCGGGACATGTTGGCTGATTTCGCGGTGAGGTGGGACATCTCTCGTGCCCCGCTTCCAGGCTCGCCTCTCCCTGGTGGCAATCTCTCGACCCAGAACTCACACTGGCCATGGCGGACGCAAGGGAATGATGATGAATGACTTGTTTGTTTTTGACTTTTTGTGGATGATGAGTTGAGGAGGAATGTGCAGTCATCTTGGAGGAGTAGTATTTATAACCGCGTAGTAATACGCTCCTAAGTGGGCAACCGTTTAGGTTTTGATCGGTGTGAACAGGTTTGCAATTTGGAATGTGACGGGACGCGGCCTCCCTGTTCTTCTAAAAAAATTGTGACGGGACGCATGCTCAAACTTTACTGACGGTTATAAGTGCGACACTATTCCCGGAAGGCGTAACGTGGGCACGTATGCCTTCTCCGCCGCGTACGTGACGTTTGCACCATAGGGTGCACCGCAATATGCAATGTCAGCACATGTCTTGTTCCAACAACCGTGCGCACTTGTTATTACCATCGCGCACGCTTCTTTTAATTAGAATGGGTGTGCCCGTCTAGCGCACAGACGTTGATCTATCAAACTGTTTCAGTTTGTTGTGGCTAATCGCAAACAGTTCATCCAGGTGAAGTGTATGCCATCAATCGCAGACACTTTGATCTGGCTTACCCGTTTCTGTTCTGTTGCCTAATCACAAACAGTTAATCCTTCTGAAGCGTATGCCCTCAATCACACACACCTTGATCTGGCTGACCGTTTCTTTTGTGTTGCCTAATCACAAACAGTTCATCCGAGTGAACCGTATGCTGTATATCGCACACACCTTCATCTGGCTGCCCGTTTATTTTGTGTTGCCTAATCACAAACAGTTCATCCGACTGAACCGTATGCTCTATATCGCAGGCCCCTTCATGAGGCTGCCCGTTTCTTTTGTTCCACCTCATCGCAAACAGTTCATTGGACTGAACCGTATGCCCTGGATCGCACACACAACTAAAATCTGAACCGTGTTTGATGCATCCTCCATTCCAACGTTTTGCTCCTTTTTTGACGGTTTTTTACGTCCCCGTTTGTGATTGATGCATCACACACAGTTTCGTCAAAGGGTCTCTAATCGTAGTGTCGCGTTAGCAGCATCCTGCAGTAGTGGTATGTGAGCTCCTGGAAGGGTGGTAGAGTATACTTCAAGCATAAAATCGTCTGGAACTCAATTTTAGAAGCCGGATCTTGCCTCCGAAATGTTGTCGAAACCCGCGAGTGGGTTACGGGTGCATACAACTTTGGGTTGTGATTGTTGTGGCGGGTCATGGAGCACCAATGGAGTTTTTATGGCAAAATTGTGGCCGTTTTATGGATACGACATCGCGGGGCAGACCGTGAATACAACTTTCAAGGTAAGTTGATCGCATCGACGAGCCATCTTGCACCTTTTGGAATAAACTACAATTTTTTGAGTGCATAAACGGAGTGAGGATGAACTGTCACGTACTTTATAATCTAAGAATAATGCATCTGCTGGTGAAAACGTGAGGGTGGTACCAGTATGGGTGATAGACCATATAAAGCATGAATTCTTGGGTTTTGATGCAACGAAGAGCCTCCTCCTTGTGTCGTGACTGAACCTGTAGTCTTTCTAGTTTGTAATGGAAGGATGGTGCATTGTTCTATTGTCCATATATTAGTCCGTAGGTGAGCTCCCGGAAGGGTGGTAAAGGGTGGCAGAGTATACTTCAAGCATACAATCATCAGGAAGTCAATTTTACAAGCCGGATCTTGCCACTGAAATGTTGTTGAAGCCTGCGAATGGGTTACGGGCACATACAACTTTTGGTTGTGATTGTTTTGGCGGGTCATGGAGCTCCAATGGAGTTTTTATGGAAAAATTGTGGCCGTTTTATGGATACAACATCGCGGGACAGACCGTGAATACAACTTTCAAGGTAAGTAGATCGAACCGACGAGCCATCTTGCACCATTCGGAATGACCTATAATTTTTCGAGTGCATAAACGGAGTGAGGATGAACTGTTACGTACTTTAGAATCCAAGAATAATGCATCTGCTAGTGAAAACGTGAGGGTGGTACCATTATGGGTGATAGACCATATAAAGCATGAATTCTTGGGTTTTGATGCAACAAAGAGCCTCCTCCTTGTGTCATGACTGAACCTGTAGTCTTTCTAGTTTGTAATGGAAGGATTGTGCATTGTTCTATTGTCCATATATCAGTCCGTAGGTGAGCTCCCGGAAGGGTGGTAAAGGGTGGCAAAGTATACTTCAAGCATACAATCATCAGGAACTCAATTTTACAAGCCGGATCTTGCCACTGAAATGTTGTTGAAGCCCGCGAGTGGGTTACGGGCACATACAACTTTTGGTTGTGATTGTTTTGGCAGGTCATGGAGCTCCAATGGAGTTTTTATGGAAAAATTGTGGCCATTTTATGGATACAACATCGCCGGCCATACCGTGAATATAACTTTCAAGGTAAGTAGATCGCACCGACGAGCCATCTTGCACCATTCGGAATGACCTATAATTTTTCGAGTGCATAAACGGAGTGAGGATGAACTATTACGTACTTCATCATCCAAGAATAATGCATCCGCTGGTGAAAATGTGAGGGTGGTAGCGGTATGGGTGATAGACCATGTAAAGCATGAATTCTTGCGTTTCGATGCAACGAAGAGCCTCCTCCTTATGTCGTGACTGAACCTGTAGAGTTTCTAGTTTGTAATGGAAGGATGATGCATTGTTCTATTGTCCATATATCAGTCTGTAGGTGAGCTCCCGGAAGGGTGGTAGAGGGTGGCTGAGTATACTTCAAACATAAAATCGTCCGAAACTCAATTTTGCAAGCCGGATCTTGCCTCAGAAATGTTGTCAAAGCCCGCGAGTTGGTTACGGGACCATACAACTTTTGGTTGTGATTGTTTTGGCGGGTCATGGAGCTCCAATGGAGTTTTGGTGGTAAAATTGTGGCTGTTTTACGGATACAACATCACAGGACAGACCGTGAATACAACTTTCAAGGTAAGTTGATCGCACCGACGAGCCATCTTGCACCATCCGGAATGACCTATAATTTTTCGAGTGCATAAACGGAGTGAGGATGCACTGTTACGTACTTTACAATACAAGAATAATACATCCGCTGGTGAAAACCCGAGGGTGGTAGCGGTATGGGTGATAGACCATGTAACGCATGAATTCTTGGGTTTTGATGCAACAAAGAGCCTCCTCCTTGTGTCGTGACTGAACCTGTAGTCTTTCTAGTTTGTCATGGAAGGATGGTGGATTGTTCTATTGTCCATATATCTGTCTGTAGGTGAGCTCCCGGAAGGGTGGTAGAGGGTGGCTTCATGCATAAAATTGTCCGGAACTCAATTTTACAAGCCGGATCTTGCCTCCGAAATGTTGTCGAAGCCCGCCAGTGGGTTATGGGCGCATACAACTTTTGTTTGTGATTATTTTGGCGGGTCATGGAGCTCCAATGGAGTTTTTATGGAAAAATTGTGGCCGTTTTATGGATACAACATCGCGGGACAGACCGCGAATACAACTTTCAAGGTCAGTTGATCGCACTAACGAGCCATCTTGCACCATTCGGAATGACCTATAATTTTCAAGTGCATAAACGGACTAAGGATGAACTGTTACATACTTTATGATCCAAGAATAATGCATCCGCTGGTGAAAACATGAGGGTGGTAGCGGTATGTGTGATAGACCATGTAAAGCATGAATTCTTGGTTTTCGATGCAACAAAGAGCCTCCTCCTTGTGTCGTGACTGAACCTATAGTCTTTCTAGTTTGTAATGGAAGGATGGTGCATTGTTCTATTGTCCATATATCAGTCCGGAGGTGAGCTCTTGAAAGGGTGGTAGAGGGTGGCAGAGTATACTTCAAGCATAAAATCGTCCGGAACTCAATTTTACAAGCTGGATCTTGCCTGCGAAATGTTGTCGAAGCCCGTGAGTGGGTTTCGGGCGCATATAACTTTTGGTTATGATTGTTTTGGTGGGTCATGGAGTTCCAATGGAGTTTTTATGGCAAAATTGTGCCCATTTTATGGATACGACATCGCGGGACAGACCGTGAATACAACTTTCAAGGTCAGTTGATCGCACCGATGAGCCATCTTGCACCATTCGAAATGACCTATAATTCTTTGAGTGCATAAACGGAGTGAGGACGAACTGTGACATACTTTATGATCCAAGAATAATGCATCCGCTTGTGAAAACGTGAGGGTGGTACCGGTATGGGTGATAGACCATGTAAAGCATGAATTCTTGGTTTTCGATGCAACATAGAGCCTCCTCCTTGTGTCGTGACTGAACCTGTAGTCTTTCTAGTTTGTAATGGAAGGATGTGCATTGTTCTATTGCCCATATATCAGTCTGTAGGTGAGCTTCCGAAAGGGTGGTAGAGGGTGGCCGAGTATACTTCAAGCATAAAATCGTCCGGAACTCAATTTTACAAGCCGGTTATTGCTTCTGAAATGTTGTCGAAGCCCACGAGTGGGTTACGGGCGCATACAAATTTTGGTTGTGATTGTTTTGGAGGGTCATGGAGCTCCAATGGAGTTTTTATGGCAAAATTGTGGTTGTTTTATGGATACAACATCGCGGGACAAACCGTGAATACAACTTTCAAGGTAAGTTGATCGCACCGACGAGCCATCTTGCACCATTCGGAATGACCTATAATTTTTCGAGTGCATAAACGGCGTGAGGATGAACTGTTACGTACTTTATGATCCAAGAATAATGCATCCGCTGGTGAGAACGTGAGGGTGGTAGCGGGATGGGTGATAGACCATGTAATGCATGAATTCTTGGTGATGCGTAGCATCCTATGGTCATCCCCAACCTTCCATCGTCTCACCAAGTGCCAAGAGGACCTATGACATGAGCACGAGTGATGCGGAGCATCCTATTGTCATCCCCATGGACCTACCATCGTCTCATCAAGAGGCAAGAGGACCCATGACACGAGCACGAGCTACAGCTCTCGAGAACGAGGTGACTTCCTTACTTAGTGATATCACATATGATGCACTCGAGACATGGCTACTACCAAAGTCCGAGATGTTGTGCATGATTAGGTATCAAGAGGACCCTCCCGAAGATGCATGTGAAGACGGACAAGTCCCCAAGTTCATGGACGAAGAGAACCAACGGAAGGAGTCAAGTACAGCTCCCAGGACCTGGACATCCGGCCGGGACCCCGGACATCCGGCCCCTGGAAGCGTCACCAGCATCAAGGAGCCAGCGGCCAAGTCTACAGGGCCCGAGCATAGGGTACAAGTTTCTTTCAAGATCAGAGCTTACGAAGACACTTTGGAGTGTGATGTCATTCCGATGACCGTTTGCCACCTCCTTCCTCGACGGCCTTGGCAATTCGACCGAGGTGTCATCCACAACGGGCGTACAAATCACTATAGCTTCAAGATGAAAGGAAAGGAGTATGTGCTACGACCTATGTCTCCAAGCCAAGTGATCGCCGACAAGCAAGCCACCCATCGTGGAGAGAATAGGGAGAGAGCGAACCACCAAAAAGAGAGTGAGCGCCACAAGCCCAAATTGAGTGCCTCCACGATGAGCGACAAGAAGAACTTAGTCCTATTTGCCACTAAACGTGAGATGAGAGAAGTGTGTGAGAACCCATCAAGTGTCATGCACTCTGTCCTTTTGTGGAAGGATGATGCACCAAAAACTAACAAGTCTCACAATCTACCTTTAGTGTTATCTTCTCTATTGCAGGAATTCCAAGACATTTTCCCCGATGAGCTACCTCCGAGTCTACCTCCTCTACGAGGCATCGAGCACCGAATCGACCTCATCCCCGGAGCACCCCTTCCAAACAAGGCTCCCTACCGCGTCAACCCCGAGGAAACTAAGGAGATCCAACGGCAAGTACAACAACTGATGCGGAGCATCCCACGTTCATCCCCATGTACACTCTAACTACTCTCCAAGCCCCAAGGATACATAAGGTGAGACCTCGACTATACGCCATTGGACGCAAGGTGAACTCGCTCCTCTCCGAACCATCACTTTCCACATGTGAGACATGGCTACTACCTCAAATATATGTGCTATGCATGACCAGGAACAAAGAGGAAGACCATGGACAAGACGGCGAGGACACCAAGTACAAGGACCAAACGGAGAAGCTACCGGAGATCTACAGCCACCGAACGACCAGTCTGGACCGGACGTCCGACGCCTAGAGGCGGCCGCACCAGCCAGAAGACCCAGCCCCAACTCTACAGCGACCGGACGACCGACACAGATCGGACGTCCGACACCTCCCAGGCCCCGGACGACCGAGTGCCACCGGACGACCGGTGCCATGGCGAAAGAATGATATTTACGGAAGTCTGAAGACTTTTGGACGACCGGCCCTTCATGAGCCTCCGGACGTCCGACGTCCACCGGACGTCCGATGCCTGCCTGTGCGCGACCGCGGGCCTTGGGCCTTGTAACTCTCTCGCACTTACCCCTTCGTGGCCTTAGACTATATATACTACTCCACCTCCTCCTAGTTAGGGTTAGCAAAGGATTATCTCATTTAGAGATAGAGCTTTGCTCATCCATACAGATCTATTCCACGAGAGAGACCGTGGCCCCTCTACGGAGAAGATCCCCTTGGATTCAAGACCCCCTCTTGGGTGGCCCCATGAAGACCTCCTCACGGAGAAGAACTGGTTACCCTTTGTATCGTCCTTTGTTGACCTTGGATCTTGTATCTTCTCTCGTGTTTCGAGGATCTAGCATATGTGTGACCTAATCTCGTTGGTTTGTGAGTTTCTCTTGTGTTTTCCCTCGTGTTTCCCCTCGTGTTCTTAGTTGGGATCCGCTCCTTTCGTGAAAGATCGGCCGTATAGGGTTCCACCCTACATCATCTTGGATCAGAAGAAGGTTGATCACGAATTTGGAGCCCCTACCCCTTGTTTTCTAGCCTTCTTTTGCTTGATTTCGTCCTAAATTTCAAAAATCCCCACCAAAAATAGCCCCAATTTTTTTTATGATTTGTTGGTTTGATGATGTTTTGTTGATTTTGATCCATGGATTTGCTTGGTTTAGAGTGGATCTAGCATTTCCCCAAGTTTCCTCATCTTTCATCCACGAAATCTCCTCAATTTTGACCCCAAAATCTCCTTTTCCGCCCAAAATCGCGTCCCGAAACTCGCATCTCGCGTTGACCCCGACCCACTGGACGACCGACGTTTTTACGGACGTCCGGAGCCTCCCGAACGACTGGACGTCCGCAACTTTCCGGACGACCGGAGCCTCCCAACAGAACGAAATTTGCGGATTTCCGAGCCTGACCGGACGTCCGACGACCGGACATCCGTCCATTTATGGACGTCCGATACCTGTAGTTTCAGAGTTCGACTGATTTTTGTTTTGTCCATAACTAATTCATCCAAACTCCGATTTTGACGTTCTTTAAGTCATTTTGATGCTCTTGACATCCCCCTTCCCACAAAAATACCACCAAAATCATTTGAATCCATCAAATTTTGACAACTTTGGCATCTTTGCCTAGGGCTTCCACCACAGCATCCGCATAGCCACCACCGACTTTTGCAACCTAACCCATTTTGCTTGCCATCGCATTAGTGGTTGCTTGAGTAGTGATTCGAGTCTCCTAAGGTGTTTCGGCTACTTAGGTACGGGTGCTTCTTCCTCAACCACCACCACCACCACCACTTCCGCATTGCCTACTCGCATAACCCATCATTACATCACCACCGCTTTCCGCTACCACCATTTGACATTTGCCTTTGGAGATTTTGAGTTCGTGGTTTTTCCTTTTCCTAAGGTGTTTCGGCTACTTAGGGACGAGTCTCCATCAGCTTGGTATCTACATCAAGAACACCGCCACTCATCATCGCCAAGGACGGTAACCTCGACGACACCATTGTATATCTCCCTTGCCATTGCATTGATAACCCCTAGCCCATTTTGCATCACTTGCCTATAGAGACTAGCCATTTGAGTATTGCCGACAATGTTACTTGTGCACATTAGTGATCTACACCTTCCATTGCATATATACCATATCATATTGGTATCATCTTGGTATCATCATATCATCTCTTGTGTCACAAGTTTGTTCCTGCATATACACTATTGCTATCTTGGTTTGTGCATTGTGCAAAAGTGGCCATACAAAAAAACTACGCTTTTAAGCAAAAAGAGAGAGCAAAGAATCTTGTAAGCAATAGCCATAGCATCTTACCACATTGCATAAGATTGTCATATCCGATCATCTTGGATCATCTTGAGAGAAACACCGGGAACATCATACACATAGCATACTTGGGATAGAAAGTTTATCCATTTTGCATCTTATAGGTTGTGCACAAGTGTTGTATCTGCCTATAGAGCAATCGTACTAGCGTCTCTCTTGAGTTGTGCAACACGAGCGTTTTTCGTGGATTCCACATTTTGTGCTCATTCCTTGGTTGCACGACCCCATTTATCTATCTGTGTGTGCGTTTCCGTGTGCCATTCTTTGCTATTGGTCTACTTGTTACACTTGCGAATTTGTGAATCTCTTTCAACATTATTGACTCTTGCTAACATTTTGCATCAAATTTTTGTGCCACTATCCTCACCAAGCTCCACCATAAGCCTTACTTGTGTAGGTGTGAGAAATTGAAGAGATCGGTTCCAATTGTGCTATTTCCTTGTTACATCATTGAGTGATCATTGATCCATTTTCAACATCGGTCAAGGTACATTTGGTATAAGTTCTTCTCTTTCTCCCACTCATATTTGCTCGAGTCTTGTGATGGATAGGCAAGGCATTTCATCTCCGGTCTTCGACAACAACGATGGCGTGAACAACTACATCACCAAAGCGCCCATCTTCGAAGTACAACGAGCATCGAAAGCCACACATTCTACCTTACAAGAGCGCCTCGAGAACCTCTCCATCGACATTCATCACTCCGAAGCAAGGAAAAGGTACTACATCGACAACAAGCTTTCCACACAAAAGGAGGAGCAAGATGCAAGGATGGAGGAGATTCAGGCCTTGATCAAGTCTACTTCCAATTCGTCATCTTCAAGGCGACATCGACCAAGTCGATCATATTCAGAGCGCCCAAGCGATGCAAGCGCAAGTCATCCATGTCCACATCTCCATGGCGACCACCATCACGTTCGTGATCCACATCGTCATGAAGGGCAAGTCACCTCCAAGCATCATGTGCACGATGATGACGAACGACATCTACTACGAGCTCAAGCACGACAACGACATCATCAACTTGAAGATGCTCAACACGCACAAATGCACAAGTCCCAACAAGCTCTACTTCACGCCAAGTCCAAGCTTCATGAGCAAAAGAGAAGACCGTGAGACAAGCACCACCAAGACGGAACTACGGCTACCACCACCACTTCGGCATCTTTGCCAAGTGCTATCATGGCATTTTCGCCTTTGGACGTACGGCATCTTCGCCTACTTCCCGTGAGTTCGCCTACATCGACATCTTCAACAACAAGGCGACCACCTACGAGCGAGGGCGACACTTCCATCTTCGGAAGCCCCTCTGATGTAGGGTGGAACCCTATATGGCCGATCTTTCACGAAAGGAGCGGATCCCAACTAAGAACACGAAGAACACAAGGGGAAACACGAGGGAAAACATGAGAGAATCACTCAAACCAACAAGAACAATCACACATGTGCTAGATCCTCGAAACACAAAGAGATACACGATCCACGATCAACAAAGGACGATACAAAGGGTAACTGGTTCTTCTCCGTGAGGAGGTCTTGAATCCACGAGGGGATCTTCCCGTGAGGGGTCTTGAATCCAAGGTGGATCTTCTCCGTAGAGGCCGCGGTATCTCTCATGGAGTAGATCCGATATGGATGAGCAAAGCTCTATCTCTAAATGAGCTAAACCAATGCAAACCCTAACAAGGAGGAGGAGGGGGTATATATATAGTGTTAGCCCATGAAGGGGTAAGTGGAAAAGGGGGATACATGGGCCCTTGGCCCATTCTCTGTGCACATGCAGGTGCCGGATGTCCGGGCTGGGGGCCAGATGTCCGGCGGCTCACGAAGAGCCGGATGTCCGGGCTGGAGTGGCTGATTCTTCTGCTCTCTGGATAGCGTGCGCTGGATTTCTGGGCAGGCGTCGGATGTCCGGCCCGTCGTGGGGCGCCGGATGTCCGGGGGTCGGCTGGATGTCTGGCCGCTGTAGAGTCTCCTGGCGTCTGTCTCTCTCTGGTCTTCTTCTGGTTGGTGGCGCCAGATGTCCATGCTCCTACCGGATGTCCGGGCGCTATAGCTCCGCGGCGACTCCACTTGAGGCACTTCTTGATCCGCTTCCGTGTGGACTTGTCCTATGCTTCGAGCATCTCCATGGTTGTCTCCTCGGTTCCTAAGCACATGTAGTGTCTTTGCATGAGGTAGCAACCATGTCTCGCATGAATGGAAAGGGGAAGCATTTAGGAGCGGGTTCACCTTGTGTCCAATGGCGTATGCTTGAGGTCTCGTCATATGTCCACTTGGGGCTTGGGGAGTAGTCATAGTGTACATGGGGATGATCGTCGGATGCTCCGCATCACCCTCAAGGAAGATGGCTGAGCATGGGAAATTCCCTTCGGTCATGGAGACGAGCTACGAGGTGCCACATCATATGGGCCTCCAACAACAAGACGGTGACAAGAAATGTTGAGCATGGGACTATCCCTTCAACCAAGGCGGCGATAGGAGTTGAGCATGGAGACGTTTGCACCTACACCTCTCCGACACCCACATATGATGAGATGCCCCAATTGCCATGTGAGGAGAGCCACTACCACATGAGTGACATGTGTGACTCCACCATATATGACATTGAGAGCATTTCCTATGAGAGGATGAGTGTGACCACCACCCCACACATGAGAGCATGCCACACATCCTATGTGAGGTTGAGAGCCATTTGAGTGACTCCACCAACCATACGAGTGAGAGCATCCAAGAGGGAGTGAGTGAACCACAACACTTAGTGCGTGAGGTATTTGACACGGCATGTGAGGTCACTATGATTTCTAACAACTTAAACAGTACTCCGAGTGTGTTTTCTTTGGTGCTAGGTATCCTACATGACGACATGCCTATCCTCGACGAGTCCATGCCTCCAATGGAGACGACGATGGCCATGGTGGACGATGATGCACCCCCCACATGGTTCCATCAAGATGAAGATGACAACGACTTGTTCTTCACCACCTCACCTACAACACATGAGCGATGCTCTAAAGGTAACATAGGTGATGGTGCTTCTATTGTCCCACTAGTGGACTATCTCACCAATGATTGCTTGCATGATGTTGATCCACCCATGCTTCATGCTAGTGCGACTTCTTCATGTCATAACTTACCTATTTATGATGAATATGATGATGAGCATGTTGAATTGCCTAGTTGTGATGCTATGCTCCATAGTATATCTTGTGAAAATTCTTTTTGTCACATCATGTTCGACAACCCATTGAACTTGTCATATGCTATGAGTGAGATCTCCCATATTGCTTCATTTCAATCTCAACATAGTAACTATGTATGCCCCATTAAAATAAATCCCATTTGCACTTATGACATAGATGATGAGATGATGGTCATTGGCTTTTGTTTTTCATGCGATGATATTGCCATGCTTCCTTTACATAATTTGCGCAATTCATCTACTATGTCATGCCATGATAACATTGTTCAAAATATGCATTGTTTTGGATGTTGTCAATATTCTCCATGTGATGTTTCTATTAATGCTCATGAGGAGACCCCCATAGTTTCCTCATACATGTTAGGAGATTTTGATGCATTCCATACTTTGCATGATTCCCATAATTGCGTGCACCATATGCATTCCATGAATAACAATGCTCTACATATTTCTCATGATGCATTTCACAATTTGAGTCTCCATTATGCTATACATAATAACAAACCTCTCATGATGGATGACATGTTTCTCTATCATGCATCTCATTTATTTGAGCATTGGATATTTGGTGCTAACCAACACAAGCACGTGCGCATCATGATGGATGATGTGTACATATACCACGCACACACAATTTTCCTTTCGCCTTTGTTTTGTGTAGGTACTCACATATACTCGTCAACCTCGCAATCCCAAGAGTTGACGAAACGAGTTCTTGAGAGCAACGACGATTTGGGATCCCGTGGACAATCCTTACCACCGTTCCCTTCGCGCAAGGACTACGCGCATCTCTTTTACTTGTCTCTCACACAACTATGGGCTATATATCACTTGCTACATTATGCTCCTTTTCCCGTGTTCACTTTGCATGTTATGCTTGCTTATATGCCTTTGCCATGCAATTGTGACCCTTGCTTGCACTTACCCATGATTCACCATTATGCTACTCCTATGTGTATTTGCATGCTTGGTGGAGATCCTGGTTGCTATTGCCATGTTTATCATGTGCCCCATGCTATTGATGCTTGTTGTGTTGGGAGAGTCATTATAACTCATTGCTATTTACATATGGCCTCTCGCCAATACATTGATGATACTTTCCTCATATCTTGCTTTCATGCTTGTGCTATGTCATGTGAATTATTCATGCACACTATTTGCACCCATGACATGTTTGCCATGATTCCTTCTAGTACGTTGCATCTTCTCACTACTAGCTTGCTTGACTTGATCACTATGACTACTTGCTTGGTTGCATCACCCATGTTCCATTCTTACTCGCTTTCTTGGGCTGATGTCATATATGTTCATGCCTCTCACTTGATTTGTCTTGATCATTGTCGCTTGTCTCCATTAGTTGCATCTATGCTTATTGATCTTGGAGACTTGGACATATTACTTGTGAAGCATGCTTATTTGATTGAGCCTATTGTATTTGGTTGTTATCACATCATATGCCTCCATACTATGAAATGCTCCCTTGTCCTTTCTTATGATGAGAATGATGCATACACTTGTTGGGTATTTCACCACACGAATGCTAGGTTTTGCATTTTCGCTAACCTCATTTGTTTTTCCGAGTGTTTGTCATGTTCTTTCGTTTTGAAGGATTCACAAGGCGGCACCTTCACGAGACAACTTGGTCATGTGAAAGCATACGTGATGCGCAACTCCATCATCCTTGAGAAACTCATAAAGGTGAACTCCTTCCCTTTGAGCCATCCTCAAATACACATATTGGATGGGTCACTCTTTCATTGTTGTTTCCTTCTTGTTGTCTACATGATACATCTCGCGAACGGAGGAGCGACATTGGAGATTGGCTCTATGGACCTTCACATTGAGGAGCGCTCGGACTTATTGGATGCACCTTCGAACCTCCACTCATGCCACGACATCGAGCATTGGTACACCAACACCTCCATATTTGTTGATTGTGCTCACACATGTGATGCTCTATAGACATATCATAGTCACCACAAGTTTGCATCTTATGCATGGATTGACTTACATTATGATTGCCTTGTTGCATGTTGTATCCCCATGTCATCCATGATATATGAGCTTGTGCATTTCCTTAGCAAATTTGTTGTGATCTTCTTTGATGGCATATTCATACATAATGATCACATTGCCTACCATCAATTGCATGATCACATAATCATATTGCGCATCCATTGCCATATTCATGCTATTGATAAACCGTCTCATTATGACATCATTTTGCACAATGGTAGAATTTTTCGCTTTGTGCACCATGCTAATTACCCCATGAATGCTTTGCACGTCATTCTAGATCATCTTGAAAAGCTTCACGCGCTTTGTCACGAACAATCTTGCCGAACGGACTCATTCTTCTATGATGGACACTTTGTGTGCGCTAACCATTGTATTTCCAAGTGTACTTTGTGTTTGCTCATTTTACATGTACCACATACCGGGGACACCTTGGAGTACTTGGATTGCGCCATGCCTTCAACTCCGTCCAACTACAAGTCCGTCCACGACAACCGTTTCCATGGTGATGAGGATCATGATCCGAGGTCGGATCTTTCCCAAGGGGGGGGGGAGACGATGCGGAGCATCCCACGTTCATCCCCGTGTACACTCCGACTACTCTCCAAGCCCCAATGATACATAAGATGAGACCTCGACTATACTCCATTGGATGCAAGGTGAACCCGCTCCTCTCTGAACCATCACTTTCCACATGTGAGACATGGCTACTACCTCAAATATATGTGCTATGCATGACCAGGAACAAAGAGGAAGACCATGGACAAGACGGCGAGGACACCAAGTACAAGGACCAAACGGAGAAGCTACCGGAGATCTACAGCCACCGGACAACCGGTCTGGACCGGACGTCCAACGCCTGGAGGTGGCCGCACCAGCCAGAAGACCCAGCCCCAACTCTACAGTGACCGGACGACCGACATAGACCGGACGTCTGACACCTCCCAGGCCCCGGACGACCGAGCGCCACCGGACAACCGGTGCCACGCCGATAGAACGATATTCCCGGAAGTCCGAAGACTTCCGGATGACCGGCCCTTCATGAGCCTCCGGACGTCCGACGTCCACCGGACATCAGATGCCTGCTTGTGCGTGACCGCGGGCCTTGGGCCTTGTAACTCTCTCCCACTTACCCCTTCGTGGCCCTATACTATATATACTCCTCCACCTCCTCCTAGTTAGGGTTAGCAAAGGATTAGCTCATTTAGAGATAGAGCTTTGCTCATCCATACGGATCTACTCCACGAGAGAGACCGCGGCCCCTCTACGGAGAAGATCCCCTTGGATTCAAGACCCCTCTTGGGTGGCCCCATCAAGACCTCCTCACGAAGAATAACCGGTTACCCTTTGTATCGTCCTTTGTTGATCGTGGATCTTGTATCTTCTCTCGTGTTTCGAGGATCTAGCATATGTGTGACCTAATCTCGTTGGTTTAAGAGTTTCTCTTGTGTTTTCCCTCGTGTTTCCCCTAGTGTTCTTCGTGTTCTTACTTGGGATCCGCTCCTTTCGTGAAAGATCGGCCATATAGGGTTCCACCCTACATCAACAACTCATCAACAACGGCCATGTACGAGAGAGTTTGAGCGCTTGTGCCGTCCCGGTAATCCTTGTTGCCAAGAAAGATGGTACATTTCGAATGTGTTCTGATTGTCGTCCTATTAATGCTATTACCATGCGTTATCGTTACCCTATTCCATGCCTAGATGATATGCTTGATGAACTTAGCGGAGCCACCATTTTCTCTAAAATTGACCTTAAAAGTGGCTACTATCAAATATGCATCCAAGAAGGTGATGAATGGAAAACCACATTTAAGACCAAGTTTGGCTTATATGAATGGCTTGTTATGCCAATGGGTTTATCGGAAGCACCCGGTACCTTCATGCGACTCATGCATTTTGTTCTTCGACCGTATATTGGTTTATTTGTTGTGGTCTACTTTGACGACATTCTTGTGTTTAGCAAATCTCTCAAAGATCATGTCACCCATCTTCGGGCCGTATTGCAAACCCTCAAGAAAGAGCTCCTTTATGCTAATATGGACAAATGCCTTTTTGGTGTTGATAAGCTTGTTTTCTTGGGTTTTGTTGTGTCTTCTAAGGGTGTTCATGTTGATGAATCTAAGATCAATGCTATTAAAACTTGGCTCCAACCAACCAACTTGCAACAAGTGTGTAGCTTCCTTGGTTTAGTCGGTTTCTACCGTAGATTTGTAAAGGATTTTAGCACTACCGCGTCTCCTTTACATGCTTTGAGTAAGAAGAATGCACCCTTTGTGATAGAGGCGAAGGTGTCCGATGTTTCGATGAGATGGTGGCTATCGTTTTCTATGGGATTCGACCTTGACGATCCGACTACGAACGTGCGAGACGTCGCACCTTAGCAATCGCTAAACTAACTTCCGAGGGGTTATTGACCACATCAGAGCACGATCAACCTGACCACGAGGGTCTGTTTCCTGTGAGCAAACGAAGAACAAGCAAGAAACTAAGATTGCAATCTGGATATTGCGAATATAAGAGGAAAGCTTTATTAATGAAGGTGGAGTTCTGTGACGTCTTGGTCTAGTCGTTGAACACAAACGAAGTACGCGAAGTTGTTGCTATGGCGAACTTTTAATCTAAACAAAACCCAAATTCTAAACGGTGCCCTAAGGGCTGTATATATGGAGTAGAGGGGGGATTTCGTGGCCCTTGGAGGAGGGGTCCGAAACCAACCCTATCTCTTGTTTCTCCACACATATGGACTCTAAAAACAAACTATACTCAAGTATTTCGAAATTACATGGGCCTGGCCCAATAATAAGGTAACGCAGCACCTATAATAGCCTCTGGACGAAATTTATGAAGTGGCATCTTGTATATTTCATCCAAGGCTTCGTGCACTCATTATGGTGGCTTCAAAGTCCTGGAATCATCACTTGTAACTCCGTTCTTGTTTCCCTTGCGCATGCCATCATCTCCATGCTTGGCCTTGCTCCAGTGTTCATCTCTCTTATCCATGCCAGGCCCTTCATTTGTAAGAAAAACAAATGTATCCAATTTAGGCAGCATCATATTCTCATGAACATTAGAATCGTTACCAAGAAACGAAAGTACCTGATAATTTAATTGGCGTGCGCGAGCTCTAGTAGGGGCTGTGGGTGTAACAATGGTATTGATGTCCTCATCATCCTCCCTTTCTTGAAATGAAGTCGTCCTCGACGGAAGCTCATCTTCCTCACCCAAATAAGGCTTCAAATCTGCAATGTCCGTATTAGCTTTTATTTGCGCAAATAAGGAAATCTATCCTTACGCAAATGTAACCAAACAAGATCTCCAGGTGCGAACACAACATGTTTTCTACCCTTATCTCCAGCAAGTTTATATTTAACATTCATACGCTCAATGTTTTCCTTAGTTAACTCATGCATTTTTAAAATCAATTCAACACGTTGTTTAGCATCAAAATTAACCTTCTCCGAAGATGGAAGAGGCAGCAAATCAATAGGTGCACGAGGTAGGAAACCATACACAATTTCAACAGGGCACATCTTAGTAGTAGAATGCAATGAATGATTATAAGCGAATTCAATATGAGGCAAGCATTCTTCCCACATTTTCTTGTTATTCTTCAAAACAGCCCTAAGCATGGTAGACAATGTTCTATTGACTACTTCAGTTTGTCCATCAGTTTGGGGATGACATGTAGTACTAAAAAGAAGTTTATTCCCCAACTTAGCCCATAAACATCTCCAAAAGTGGCTAAGAAATTTAGTATCATGATCTGAAACAATAGTATTTGGCACACCATGCAAGCGAATAATTTCACGAAAGAACAAATCAGCAACATTAAGAGCATCATCGCTTTTATGACATGGTATAAAGTGTGCCATTTTCGAGAACCTATCCACGACAACAAATATGCTATCCCTCCCCTTCTTTGTTCGAGGTAAACCTAAAACGAAGTCCATAGATATATCCTCCCAAGGAACACTAGGTACAGGCAAAGGCATATATAAACCATGAGGATTTAGTCGTGACTTAGCTTTTTGACATGTAGTGCAGCGAGCAACAAAATGCTCAACATCCCGTCTCATCTTTGGCCAAAAGAAATGTGTAGCAAGTACGTCCTCCGTCTTCTTCACGCCAAAGTGTCCCATTAATCCTCCTCCATGCGCCTCCTGCAACAACAAAAGACGAACAGAGCAAGGTGGAATGCATAGCTTGTTAGCACGGAACACAAAGCCATCATTAATAATGAACTTGTTCCATGTTCTTCCTTCTTTACAATTCTGCATTACATCTTTAAAATCAGCATCAAGCACATATTGATCTTTGATGGTCTCCAAACCAAGTATAGCGACGAGACAATGCATCGGCAATAACATTTTCTTTACCCTTCTCGTGTTTAATAACATAAGGGAAATTCTCAATGAATTCAACCCATTTAGCATGTCTACGATTCAGTTTAGCTTGACTTTTAATATGTTTCAAAGATTCATGATCAGAATGTATAACAAATTCTTTGGGCCATAAATAATGTTGCCATGTCTCTAAAGTCTGAACTAGAGCATATAATTCTTTATCATAAGTAGAATAATTCAGACTAGGCCCACTCAATTTTTCAGAAAAGTATGCAACAGGTTTTCCCTCTTGTAATAACACACCTCCTAATCCAATTCCACTAGCATCATATTCAATCTCAAAAGTCTTAAATCAGGAAGTTGGAGTAAAGGAGCATGTGTCAACTTATCTTTCAATACCGTGAAGGCTTCTTCCTGTGCGGTACCCCAAACAAAAGGCACATCCTTCTTTGTAAGCTCATTGAGAGGTGCAGCAATGGTTCTAAAATCTCTCACAAAATGCCTATAGAAACGAGTGAGTCCAAGAAAACTCCTCACTTGTGTGACCGTTTTGGGCTGCGGCCAACTCTCAATAGCTTCAATCTTGGCTGTATCAACTTCAATTCCCTGTGGAGTAACAACATAGCCAAGAAAAGATACTCGGTTGGTGCAAAAGGTGCACTTTCCAAGGTTACCAAATAGACATGCATCATGTAGAGCAATAAAAACATCACGTAAATGTTCCAAATGTTCTTGCAAAGATTTGCTATAAATCAGTATATCATCAAAATAGACTACCACAAATCGTCCAATGAAAGCACGTACAACTTCATTCATTAGTCTCATGAAAGTACTAGGTGCATTAGTTAACCCAAAAGGCATGAGTAACCACTCATATAAACCAAACTTAGTTTTAAATGCTGTTTTCCATTCATCTCCCAATTTCATACAAATTTGATGGTATCCACTACGCAAATCAACTTTGGAGAATATTGTAGAGCCACTCAATTCATCAAGCATATCATCTAGCCTAGGAATAGGATGATGATAATGAATAGTAATATTATTAATGCCTCTACAATCAACACACATACGCGACGTACCATCCTTTTTAGGCACTAGTATAATAGGAACGACACAAGGACTAAGAGATTCGCGTATATAACCTTTGTCGAGAAGCTCCTGTACTTGACACATAATCTCCTTCGTCTCCTGTGGATTGGTACGGTATGGTGCACGGTTTGGTAGCGACGCACCGGGAATTAAGTCAATTTGATGCTCAATCCCTCAAATAGGTGGTAATCCCGGTGGCACGTCTTGTGGGAAGACGTCACCGAACTCCTGCAAAATGTTAGTGACAGCAGGGGGCAAAGAGGAAGGCACGTCCTCGAATGCAAATAATGTCTCTTTGCACACAAAAGCCTAGCAAATAGATTTGCTAAATCTAGCTCATCAATATCAGATTTGGTGGCAAGTAAACATGCACTTTTCAATTTAATTTCAGAAGCAACACTAGATGGTTTATTATTAGGCTTCATTTGTTGCTCAAATTATTTTGCCACAATCTGATTTTCACTCTTATTTTTCTCCTGTTTTGCTTTATTAGTTCTATTAATATCATCTTTCAAAATGGAATCAGGAGTCATAGGAAGCAAAGTAATATTTTTATCCTTATGAACAAGAGTATACTAATTGTTTCTACCATGGTGTACAGAATTTTTATCAAATTGCCATGGTCTACCAAGTAATAAGGAACATGCTTGCATAGGTACCACATCACAATCAACATAACCAACATATGTAGAGATACTAAAATGCACATGAACAGTACGTGTTACCTTAACCTTGCCGCTGTTGTTGAACCATTGGATGTAGTAAGGATGTGGATGTGGTCTTGTGGTGAGAGATAGCTTCTCCACCATCTCCATGCTAGCCAAGTTGTTGCAGCTCCCTCCATCTATGATGACGCGAATAGAACGTTCCTTCACAACTCCCTTTGTATGGAACAAACTATGCATCTGATTTTGCTCAACTTGTGTAACCTGCACACTCAAAACACGTTGAGCAACCAAACATTCATACCTATCAGCATCTTCAGGAGCCATGTATTGTGTCTTATGATCAGAATCATCTCCACCGTGTTCTTCACGTGTAATAAGAGCCAAAGTCTCCTCATCATAGTCACTAGCGGACTCATACCCACCATCCTCAGTAGCAATCATTACATGTTGAGATTTGCATTCTCTCGCATAATGACCTCTTCCCTTACAACGACGACAAATAATATCACTTGTGTGCCCTGTTGATGCCATGGAAGAAGAAGAGCTCTGTGCAGGCCCGGCAGGTGTGCTCTTGGCAGATAGTGGTGGTTGTGTCTGCTTTCTTATATCACGGTTGGAGGTGGCACCTGATGGAGGTGATGGTGAAGTGGAAGTAGAGGATGCACGTGGTGTCCATGATGAAGGTCGACCTGCAGAAAAGTTAGTTCGCGCCACTGCCTATCGATCCTGCACTTCACGTTCAACTTTACAAGCAAGATGGAATAAACGAGTGATATTATTATACTCCTTATACTCTAGAATGGTCTGAATCTCTCTATTTAATCCACCCATAAAACATGCAAGCATTGTTTCATTATCCTCAACAATACCACATATAATCATGCCAGTTTGTAATTCCTGAAAATATTCCTGTACAGAATTATTTCTTTGTCTTAAATGCTGCAATTTTTGAAGTAATTCACGTTGATAATATGGTGGAACCCAACAAGTACGCATAGCAGTTTTCAAAGCAGCCCAAGTAGATGGAATATTATTCGGATATAATCTACGATGTTCAGACCACCACACATAAGCAAAACTAGTGAAAGCACAAAGTGCAGCATCAACACGTCTCTCCTCGTGATATTCTAAACATGTAAAACACTGTTCAGTTTCTAACTCCCAAGTAAGATATATATTAGGAACATATCTACCCTCAAATGGTGGAATATTCAATTTCAGTTTAGGAAGATGGTCATGATCTCGTACCTGAGCTGGTAATGCAGCCCTACCATTTCTATTATTTGCATGTGGATGACCGGGTGCTGGTGGTTGCACGTAGTTCTCATTTTGATCAACTTCATCCTCGCAATTTCCCGCATAATCATCCTCCTCCTCATCAGCAGCAGGAGCCACAGAAGTATCAACAGCAGCACGAACAGTTTGGGCTGGCTCAAGAGGGACACAGCTCGCTCGGCGGAGGGCTGTTTCGCGACGTGGAGGTAGTCGTTGTTGTTGTTGTTGTTGTAGAGATGCGGCAGGTGCAGACGGTGGTGGTTGTGGAAGACGCGTAAACACTTCATTAAATTTGTTATCGAGCTTTGTGTCGAACGTCTTCTCAAAGCCAGTTATCTTATCCATGGCCTCTTCAAAATTGTTCAACACATCTTGCACCTGTTCAGTCATCATTTGCTGAAATTTATCATGCAACTCCTTATTCGTCATGTTCTCCCAGTCAGTCTCATCGACTTGTGATCCTGCCATGGTTAGCAGCAATAGAAACACACAATATGATCCTACAAACTACTAGAAGACGGTGGTGGTGGGGTGTCACAAATCCGTCAAGCAAATCTCAAATTCTTACCGGTTCTTACCAAGCAGCAGGTGGTGATCGGCAACCGTTGTAGTCAAAACTCTCAAAGCTTGGATAGAGCGATTAGTAGGAAGAGTCAAACGCACCATGTAGATGTATGTGGAGGTAGGAAGGCTTATAATATGGTAGCAAAAAGGGTCAGCAACAATCAATTCAGAGATGCAAAGTAGAATAAATGCTCAACGACGGTACTGTACTGGTCCTAGGCTACACTATGCTAGAGACGCGAGCCTAGAACACTCACAAAATCACGGCGCTGCTCGTAAACAAGGGAGGAGCACACTTTGAATTTTTTTCTTTTTTTTGCACTTTTTTCCTGTTCTTTTTTTTGCTCTGCAACATTTTTTTTCGAAAAAGTCTACAAATGGTCTAAAAACTGCCTAGCCAGAATTTTCCAGACTTAGTTTTTTTTGAAACTGGAACTATTTTTCTTGTACGGGTAGCACGGAAGTTCGGGAGTCCTACTCTGTCACAACTCGGAGTATGGCGTGATATGGAAAACCAAAACAGAGTAACAAACTACTGGACTCGGACTAGGACAGGTGGCGGAGATGAATCTGGTGGAACTCGGGCTAGTGATGGTATATGACGGTGGTATATGTGGACTCGGATTGGTGGTGGTATATGTACTCAGATCGGCGTTGGTATATGGACTCGGATTGGTGGTGGCATATGGAATCATCGAAGTAGCGGATAAGTGGTGGTGGTATATGGCAGGGCGATGATGATGGTGTGGTGGCGGCGTGACGACTTGTGCACAGATTTCGAAACTCTAAAGGACTAGACACTAAGACCAGCAACTAGACACGACGATGCAACCGCAAATTCAACAATGCAAAACCCTAAAAAGATTATGCAAAGGCTCAGATTGCTTCGGATATGATGAACTAACCCTATTTTTTGGCTTTTTCGTGGACTGTAGGTATGAAGAACATACTCGATCTAAACTACAAAAAACTGTAAAATCTCAGCGAGCAACCTGAAAATCTTATACCACTTGATAGAGGGAAAGGTGTCCCGTCTTTCGATGAGATGGTGGCTTCAAAGTCCTGAAATCATCACTTGTAACTCCGTTCTTGTTCCGCTTGCGCATGCCATCATCTCCAGGCTTGGTCTTGCTCCAGTGTTCATCCCTCTTGTCCATGCCAGGCCCTTCATTTGTAAGCAAAACAAATGTATCCAATTTAGGCAGCATCATATTCTCATGAATATTAGAATCATTACCAAGAAACGAAAGTACCTGATAATTTAATTGGCGTGCGCGAGCTCTAGTAATTGGTCCAGTATATGTAGCAGTAGGGGATGTGGGTGTAACAATGGTATTGATGTCCTCATCACGCATAATCTCCTTCGTCTCCTCTGGATTGGTAGGGTATGGTGCACGGTTGGGTAGCGATGCACCGGGAATTAAGTCAATTTGATGCTCAATCCCTCGAATAGGTGGTAATCCCGGTGGCACGTCTTTTGGAAAGACGTCAGCGAACTCCTGTAAAATGTAAGTGACAGCGGGAGGCAAAGAGGAAGGCACGTCCTCAAATGAAAATAATGCCTCTTTGCACACAAAAGCATATCAAACAGACTTGCTAAAATCTAGCTCATCAATATCAGATTTGGTGGCAAGTAAACATGCACTTTTCAATTTAATTTCAGAAGCAACACAAGATGGTTTATTATTAGGCTTCATTTGTTGCTCAAACTATTTTGCCACAGTCTGATTTTCACTCTTATTTTTCTCCTGTTATGCTTTATTAGCTCTATTAATATCATCTTTCAAAATGGAATCAGGAGTCATAGGAAGCAAAGTAATATTTTTATCCTTATGGACAAGATTATACTGATTGTTTCTACCATGGTGTACAGAATTTGTATCAAATTGCCATGGTCTACCAAGTAATAAGGAACATGCTTGCATAGGTACCACATCACAATCAACATAATCAGCATATGTAGAGATACTGAAATGCACACGAACGGTACGTGTTACCTTAACCTTGCCGCTATTGTTGAACCATTGGATGTAGTAAGGATGTGGATGTGGTCTTGTGGTGAGAGATAGCTTCTCCACCATCTTTATGCTAGCCAAGTTATTGCAACTCCCTCCATCTATGATGACGCGAACAGAACATTCCTTCACAACTCCCTGTGTATGGAACAAATTATGCCTCTGATTTTGCTCAGCTTGTGTACCTGCACACTCAACACACGTTGAGCAACTAAACATTCATACCTGTTAGCATCTTCAGCAGCCATGTATTGCGTCTCATGATCAGAATCATCTCCACTCTGTTCTTCACTTGTAATAAGAGCCAAAGTCTCCTCATCATAGTCACTAGCGGACTCATACCCACCATCCTCAGTAGCAATCATTACATGTTGAGATTTGCATTCTCTCGCATAATGACCTCTTCCCTTACAACGACGACAAATAATATCACTTGTGTGCCCTGTTGATGCCATGGAAGAAGAAGAGCTCTGTGCAGGCCCGGCAGGTGTGCTCTTGGCAGATAGTGGTGGTTGTGTCTGCTTTCTTATATCACGGTTGGAGGTGGCACCTGATGGAGGTGATGGTGAAGTGGAAGTAGAGGATGCACGTGGTGTCCATGATGAAGGTCGACCTGCAGAAAAGTTAGTTCGCGCCACTGCCTATCGATCCTGCACTTCACGTTCAACTTTACAAGCAAGATGGAATAAACGAGTGATATTATTATACTCCTTATACTCTAGAATGGTCTGAATCTCTTTATTTAAGCCACCCATAAAACGTGCAAGCATAGCTTCATTATCCTCAACAATGCCACATCTAATCATACCAGTTTGTAATTCCTGATAATATTCTTCTACATAATCATACCACATCTCAAACGCTGCAATTTTTGAAGCAATTCACGTTGATAGTATGGTGGGACCTAGCGAGTATGCATAGCTTCAAAGCAGCCCAAGTAGCTGGAATAGGATATAATCTAAAATGTTCAGACCACCAAACACATGCAAAACTAGTGGAAGCACAAACAGCAGCAGGAACACGTCGCTCCTCAGGATATTGTAAACATGTAGAACGTTGTTCAGTTTCTAACTCCCAAGTAAGATATATATCAGGAACATATCTACCCTCAAATGGTGGAATATTCGATTTTAGTTTAGGAATATGGTCACGATCTCGTACCTCAGATGGTGGTCCAGCCCTACCGTTGCGATGATATGCATGAGGACGACCTGGTGGTGGTGGTGCTGGTTGTTGCACGTAGTTCTGATTTTGATCAACCTCATCCTTGTAATGGTCCTCCACCTCTGCAGTAGCAGCAGGAGCTACAGAAGCATCAACAGCGGCACAAGAATTTTGACCAGGCTCAAGGGGAACGCCCAGTGCTCGTCCCACTTGATTTGGAAGGCGACATTGTTGTTGGTTGTTGTTGTTGTAGAGGTGTGACAGGTGCAGCCGGCGGTGGTGGTGGAAAACGCGCAAGCAATTCAGTAAACTTGTTGTCGAGCTTTGTTTCGAATGTCTTCTCCATGCCATCTATCTTCTCCATGGCCTGTTCAAACCTGTTTAGCACATCTTGCACCTGTCCACTTGTCATTTGCTGAAACTTATCATGAAGCTCCTTGTTCATCAAGTTCTCCCAGTCAATCTCGTCGGCTTGTGATCCTGCCATGGTTAGTAGCAATAGAAACACACAAGAATATGATCCTATAGACTACTAACAAGTGGTGGTGGTGGGTGTCACAAATCCGTCAAGCAAATCTCAAATTCTTACCAGTTCTTACCCAGCAGCAGGCGGTGATCGGCAACCGTTGTAGTCAAAACTCTCAAAGCTTGGATAGGGCGATTACCGGGGAGAGTCAAACGCACGATGTAGATATATGTGGCGCTGGGAGGGCTTATAATATGGTAGCAGAAAGGGCCAGCAATAACCAATTCAGAGATGCAAAGTTGAATAAACGCTCAACGACGATACTGTGTTGGTCCTAGGCTAGACCGTGCTAGAGACGCGAGCCTAGAACACCAACAAAATCACGGCGCTGCACGTAAACAAGGGAAAAGCACACCCTGGAAAAACAATTTGCTCTGTTTTTTGTGCGCTTTTTTGCGCCCCTTTTTTTTGCGAAAAATCACTATAATGGCGAGTGTCTCAAAATTCTTCCGAGGTCAAAATGACAGAATGGACATGAAATTTTTTTGACTGTTTTTTTCTTCTGAAAATCAGAGCAGCGACGACGAAAAAGTGCGACAAAAAATCACTATGATGGCACGTGGCTCAAAAGACTCAGAAAAGCCTAAAAATAGGATAGGGAAAACAATTGCCTGCGAAAATTTTGGCCTAAAAAGTGCGACAATTTTTTTTCGAAACCTACTGAGGCAAGGAAACACGAATCGGAAAATAAAAGTATCTCGAAAACAAACCTAATATGGAAAGAACTCGGATTGGTGGTGGACAGGCAGATGTATATGTGGACTTGGATTGGTGGTGGACAGGGGGATGTATACGTGGACTCGGATTGGTGGTATATGTGGACTCGGATTGGTGGTGGATAGGCAGATGTATATGGCAGCGGTAAGGAATATGTTGGTGGTGGTGGTATATGGCAGGAATGATAACGATGGTGCGGCGGCGGCGGCGTGACAACTTGTGAACATGACTCGAAACTCTAAGGGACTAGACACTAAGACCAACAACTTCACACGACGATGCAAACGCAAATTCAACAAAGCAAAATACTAAAAAGACTATGCAAAGGCTAAGACTGGTTTGGATATGATGAACTAACCCGAATTTTTTTTGTGGCTTTTTCATGGACTGTAGGTATGAAGAACAGACTCGATCTAAACTACGAAAAACTACAAAATCTCACCGAGCAACCTGAAAATCTGATACCACTTGATAGAGACAAAGGTGTCCGATGTTTCGATGAGATGGTGGCTATCATTTTCTGTCGGAGTTGACCTTGACGATCAGACAACGAATGTGCGAGATGTCACGCCGTAGAAATCGCTAAACCAACTTTCGATGGGTTATTGACCACGCCGTAGCACGATCAACCTGACCACAAGAGTCTGTTTCCTACGAGCAAACAAAGAACAAGAAAGAAACTAAGATTGCATTCTGGATATTGCGAATATAAGAGGAAAGCTTTATTAATGAAGGTGGGGTTCTGTGATGTCTTGGTCTGGTCCTTGAACACAAACGAAGTACGCGATGTTGCAACTATGGCGAACTTTTAATCTAAACAAAACCCAAAGTCTAAACGGTGCCCTAAGGGCTGTATATATGGACGAAGAAGGGGGAATGATGCAGAACATCCCAAGGTCATCCTCATGGACCTACCTACGTCTCCCACGACACTAGTTGGACCTATGATAAGAGCCCGAGCAAAGGCTATCGAAGATAAGGTGAACTCGCTCCTTTTCGAACTACCACTTCTGTCACATGAGACATGGCTACTATGTGTGCTCGGGTACTTGGAGGAAAGCCACGGAACATCTACATCCAATGGACAAGACGGCGAGGACACCAAGTGCGAAGGACAAGAAGAAGGGCTGCCACGGAAGCTACAGCCACTGGACGACCGGCCCAGCCCGGACGTCCGGCCCCTCAAGGTCACGCCAGGCCAAGGAAACCAGGCCAACGCATGCTACAGCGGCCGGACGTCCGACGACTCCCAGGCCCCGGACGACCGAACCCCTCCGGACGTCTGTCGCTAATAGAACGTAATCTATGAAAATCCGAGAATCTCCGAACGTCTGACACTTCCTTACCAGAACCGAATTTACGGAAGTCCGACGATCTACGGACGTCCAGACCTCCGCGAGCCTCCGGACGTCCGACGCCTTACGGACATCCGACCCCTGGCTGTTTCCAGTTATGGGCTGAGGCCCATGTACCTCTCCACTTTGCCCCCATTTGCACTAAGACTATAAATAGACCTCCTCCTCCTCCTATTTAGGGTTAGCATTGGTTTAGCTCATATGTGAGATAGAGCTTTGCTCATCCATACAGATCTACTCCACGAGAGAGACCGCGACCCCTCTACAGAGAAGATCTTGGATTCAAGACCCCCTCTTGGGTGGCCCCATCAAGACCTCCTCACGGAGAAGAACCGGTTACCTATGTATCGTCCCTTGTTGGTTTTGGACTGTGTGATCTCTATGTGTACTTGGATCTAGCATATGTGTGACTATATCTAGTTGGTTTGAGAGACCCTCTTGTGTTTTCCCTCGTTTTCCCCTCGTGTTCTTTGTGTTCTTAGTTGGGATCTGCTCCATTCGTGAAAGATCGGCCGTTTAAGGTTCCACCCTACATCATCTTCGTATCATGAGCCACGTTGATCACGATTTTGGAGCCCCCCTCTTTGTTTTCTAGCCTTGTTTTGTTGATTTTGTTCCTAATTCGGAAATTCCGCACAAAAATAGCCCCAATTTTTTTTGCGATTTGTTGGTGTGATGAAGTTTTGTTGGATTTGATCCATGGATTTGGTTTGCCACGAGTGGATCTAGCTTTTCCCCTTCTTCTCCACCATTTCCATCCACAAAATCGCTCGGATTCGACAAATTTCGACCTCCCCTCGACGAACCCTAGCTGTTCATCCCGTGCCCGAAGCTGCCCAGGCACCGGACGTCCGACGACCGGACGACCGTAATTCCCCGGATGTCTGTACCTCCCTGACGAAACTGAATCCCCCCCCCGAAATTTTTCAACCACCACCACCACTTCCGCATAACACCACCATAGCCTTGCCGCAAAAAAGCCTTCCCGCTACCAACTCCGACAATTTGGTCACGTTTTGCTTTGAGAATTTGAATTGCGGTTCCCGTGTCGTTTTGTGTTTCGGCTATCTAGGTACGGTTCGACATCGACATCACCGCCACTCATCTTCACAAAGAACTCGTCATCAACGGTAACTTCATCTTGGTATCGTGACATCATCCTACATTCTTGCCTTTTGCATTGATAACCACCATAGACCTTTTTTTGCGTAGCTTACCCATCGAGACTAGCCTTTGAGTATTGCCGGCAATGTGACTTGTGCACATTAGTTATCATGCTTCCCATAGCATACATACTATATCATCGTGTTGCATACCTTGGTATCATCTCTTGTGTCACAAAGTTGTCATCGCATACACAATTGCTATCTTGGTTCGTGAAGCGTTGCATGAGAAAAGAGCTCAAATAACGAAGAGCCAAACAAGCTTTTAAGCAAAAGGGAATGATAAGCAAAGTGCTTATAAGAAATAACCATAGCATCATACAACATTAAGATTGTCATACTCGATCATCTTGGATCATATCATCGGAATACCATACATATAGCATACTTGGGATCGAAGTCATTGCATTTTTGTTTAGTAGGTTGTGCACAAGTTCGTATCCACCTATTGTGCAATCGTGCTAGCATCTCTCTAGTATTGTGCAAGAAGATCATTTTCGTGGATTCCACATTTTGTCTCATTCCTTGGTTGCACGATCCCACTTATCTATTTGTGTCTGTTCTTCCGTGTACCATATCTTGCTATTGGTCTACTTGTTGCATTTGCAAATTTGTGAATCTTTTCCAACATTATTGAGTCTCATTAAAAATTGCATCAAATTTTGTTCCACCATCCTAACCAAGCTCCACCATAAGTTTTTATACTTGTGTAGGTGTGAGAAACCGACAAGAATTGGTACCAATTGTGCTATTTTCTTGTTACACATTGAGTGATCATTGATCCATCTTCAACATCGGTCAAGGTACATTTGGTATAAGTTCTTCTTTTTCTCCAACTCACATATTTGTTCGGAATGATAGATAGGCCAAGTACTTCTACCAACGCACTCTTCCTTGAGCAAGATGACGACCCGAACAACTACGTCACCAAACTACACCTCTTTGGTACACAACGAGCCTCGCATGAAGAGCAACTAGCAATGAGCGAGTGCATCGACAACCTCGCCACCGACTTGCGACTCTCCGAGCAACGCACAAGAGACTACTTCAACAACAAGCTCGACGAACACAAGCACCAGAATGACGCAAGAATGGACGAGATTCATGCCTTGTTGGTCAACCGCTCTTCTACCACTTCGTCCTACTCTAGAAGGAGCTGCTCAAGTCGACACTCCGACGACACCATCTCCGGCTCGAGTACCCCGACATCGAATACTCTTCGTCGTGCCGCGCGTCAAGATCGTCAAGCCAATCGCAATCCTCTACACCACACCGACTCTCAAGAGCATCGACATCGTCAAAACCAAGCTACTTTTGCGCAAGCACAAGAACGGCAACGTCTACGCCAACAAGAACAAGAGGAGCGAGCGCGCTAACACCAAGATGCACAAGATGCCAAGGCACAACGCCAAGAACAGAAGCTCAAGCACTTGACGCGCAACGTGCCCTACGAGATTCAAGTCGAGCCGTAGCCAATCAAGGTCGCCAAGCTCGTGAGCACCAAGCAGCGCTTCGCGACGAAGTTCAAGAAAGGATTTATCAATCACGTGTGCATCGTCAAGTTCGTCGTCAAGATCGACAAGCACCTCCTCAAGCTAGACAAGAACATCAAGTTCATTGAGAGCATGAAGACAATGGAAATCCTACAAGACAAGAACAACATGAGGTCGACAACCCTCCTCGCCAAGAGCAACATGAGTTTGTCAATCCTCAACGACATGGGCGTCACCATCCTTGACCCCAACACAATGAAGAACAACGCTACGGCAAGCTCAAGTTCACCATGCCCAAGTTCACTGGAAGCAATGACCCCGAGGAGTACATATCATGGGCATTGAAGGTTGACAAAATCTTCTGCTTGCACAACTATGAAGAAGAGAAGAAGATAGCGATGGCATCCCTTGAATTCCAAGACTACGTCCTCATTTGGTGGGAACAAGTCATTGAGCGCCGAGATGCCAAAGGTGAACCACCCATAACTACTTGGGCGCAAATGAAGGATGTCATGAGAGCATGTTTCATGCCTAACTAATACAACCGCGACCTCTTTAAGAAACTCCAACTCCTCAAGCAAGGAACAAAGAGCGTTGAAGAGTAATACAAGGAAATGGAGATTGCCATGATACGAGCCAATGTCACGGAAGATGATGAGCAAACTATGGCACGTTTCTTGACTGGACTCAATCATCCTATGAAGAAGATCGCCGACTTCCAACCATACTCGAACCTCATCGAGCTAGTACATCAAGCTACCAAGGCGGAACGTCAAGTGCAAGATGACTTAAAATATGCCAAGTTCTCATCCAAGTCCTATGGTTTCTCCAACTCTCAAGCTTCAGTGACTCCAACAACTTCTACCTCAACCAAGCCATCTACAAGCAATGGCGACAAGTCAAGTTAAAAGAAAACTTCGACAACCTCAAGTCATCCTCCTACTACAAGCAACTTCAAGCCGAAAGCTTCATCATCATCTACCCCAACCGATGAGACCATCAAGACAAGTTCCTTCAAATGCTTCACATGCGGCGGCCGAGGCCACAAGTCCTTTGAGTGTACAAACAAGCGCACCATGATCCTCAACGATGACAGAACCTATGACTCCATGAGTGAAGGAGAAATGGAAGCCCTTGACCAAGTGGCCATGCACCGGCAAGTGAATGAAGACGAAGATGATCAAGTCTTTTGTGACGAAGATTCAAGCCCCGCTCTTGTTGTCTCCAAGGTCTTGACTCTTCAACATCAACAAGACGAAGACCAAAGATGCCACATCTTCCACACCAAAGCCGGCATCAATGGAAGGTCCATCATGGTCATCATCGATGGAGGGAGTTGCCATAACCTAGCAAGTGAAGAACTATGCTCCAAGCTCCATTTGGTCAAGATGAAGCACCCGCACCCCTACAAGGTTCAATGGCTAAGCAACACTGGCACCATCAAAGTCGAGCATAGAGTACAAGTTTCTTTCAAGATCGGCACCTACGAAGACACTTTGGAGTGTGATGTCCTCCCGATGACCATTTGCCACCTCCTCCTTGGCGGCCATGGCAATATGACCGAGGTGTCATCCACAACGGGCGTACAAACCACTATAGCTTCAAGATGAAAGGAAAGGAGTACGTGCTTGTAACTCCCACGATGCGGCTATATCTCCCACGTGTCGAGGCACGACTTAGAGGCATAACCGCATAGTGGTTTTGTCGCAAGAAGGGTCATCTTCACACAATCCCATGTAATGACAAGAATGGGATAAAGAGTTGGCTTACAATCGCCACTTCACACAATACATAAATATAATTCATACATAATCCAAAATACAATCATTTAAACCGACTACGGTCAAAATCCAGATGAAAAAGACAACCCCAAATGCTAGATCCCCGATCGTCCCAACTGGGCTCCACTACTGATCATCAGGGAAAGACACATAGTAACGACCACGTTCCTCGTCGAACTCCCACTTGAGATCGACCCCATCATCTGCACTGGCATCGTCGGCACCTGCAACTGTTTTGGTAGAATCTGTGAGTCACGAGGACTCAGCAATCTCACACCCGCGAGATCAAAACTATTTAAGCTTATAGGAAAGGAAGGTGTAATGAGGTGGAGCTGCAGCGGCAATAAGCATATATGGTGGCTAACATACGCAAGAGAGAGCGAGAAGAGAAGCAACGGAGCGGTCGCCATCTAGCAATGACCAAGAAGTGATCCTGAACTCCTACTTACGTCATACATAACACAGACCGTGTTCACCTCCCGGACTCCGCCGAGAAGAGACCATCACGGCTACACATGCAGTTGATGTATTTTAATTGGGTCAAGTGACAAGTTATCTACAACCGGTCATTAACAAATTCCCATCTGCCTCATAACCGCGGGCACGGCTTTCGAAAGATAATACCCTGCAGGGGTGTCCCAACTTAGCCCATCATAAGCTCTCACGGCCAACGAAGGATAAACCTTCTCCCGGAAAGACCCGATCAGTCTCGGAATCCCGGTTTACAAGACATCTCGACAATGGTAAAACAAGACCAGCAAAGCCGCCCGAATGTGCCGACAAATCCCGATAGGAGCTGCACATATCTCGTTCTCAGGGCACACCGGATTGTCCAAGCTTCCGATAGGCCAGCCCAGAGTTGCCCCTGGTGGCCACCGGCGACTGACAGTTCAGACCAATACTCAGAGGAGCACTGGCCCGGGGGTTTAAAATAAAGATGACCCTCGGGCTCGCGAAAACCCGGGGGAAAAGGCTTAGGTGGAAAATGGTAAAACCAAGGTTGGGCCTTGCTGGAGGAGTTTTATTCAAGGCGAACTGTCAAGGGGGTCCCATAAATCACCCGACCGCGTAAGGAACGCAAACTCAAGGAACATAATCCCGGTATAACGGTAACTAGGGCGGCAAGAGTGGAACAAAACACCAGGCATAAGGCCGAGCCTTCCACCCTTTACCAAATATATATAGATGCATTAATTAAATCAGAGATATTGTGATATCCCAACATATCCATGTTCCAACATGGAACAAACTTCAACTTCACCTGCAACTAGCAACGCTATAAGAGGGGCTGAGCAAAAGCGGTAACTTAGCCAAACAACGGTTTGCTAGGAAAGGATGGTTAGAGGCTGACATGGCAATATGGGAGACATGATATAGCAAGTGATAGGTAGCGCAGCATGGCAATAGAGCGAACAACTTAGCAAAGCAAAGATAGAAGTGATTTCGAGGGGTGGTCATCTTGCCTGCAAGATTCTCAGAGTTGTCGAAAGCTTGATCCTCGTAAGCGTACTCGACAGGTTCCTCGTTCACGAACTCGTCACCCGGATCTACCCAAGACAAGAACACAAATAAACGGAACCACAATCAACAACGAGAAATGCACAAGCAACATGATGCAAAACATGTATGATATGCAAGATATGATATGCGAAGCATATGCGTGCTCCGGAAGAAAAATGATGAAAATGGCAGTAACTTGGCAAACCAAGCATGCCATTGGAAAGATGAGATGATTTCGGTCGAAATCGATATAAAGATTACCGGAAACGGATGCACGGTTTGCAAATGGCAAGCAAAACAAGAATGACACGAATCTGCGATTAACAGCATGATAGCACTTAAAATGCAACAAACAACAATGCTACAGCACTCCAACATAGAACCAAAGCATATGACAATAATCTACAGGAGATGCTTGACAAAAGATGAACACCGAGCTACGGCTAGATCACAACATATCATGCTCAAACAAGCATGGCAAAAGTGCAAAAGATAACAGGATCACAGATTTAGTGAAAAATGGACATGGCAGAAAACTGCATCAGGTAGCAATGTTCAGAGCACGAAATCAACATGCTACAGAACTTAACATAGCAAAACAAGGCATGGAAGTGTTCTACTAAATGCACATGACAAATGTCCCTTACTGACCATAAGCCAAAAAGGACCAGAAGATATGATGGCAAGCATGAGAACATAGCAAGTTTCGTTATCAGGTTTCAGACTTGGCAGAAAACAGTACATGGCAGAAATAATAATATGAAGGCCTCTTTGTGAGCTTGAAGCACTCACTACAGAGCAACGCATGCCCAAACAAGCATACCTACAGCAAGATGGCATGTTTATGAAGCTAACCATGGCAAGAACAACTACATAGCATGTATGGATCAACTACAATAAGCTTGGCGAAAATGAATATCATGTTAAGAATCTGCCAGAAATATTTTATAGCAAAAGTAGAGCAAGATTGAGTCATGCTATGGCCCTCCATAATTGCAAAAAAGTGCAGGAATGGATCAATTACAACTATAGATACAAAACATCCTTAGTGAACATCTCCAAAATATGTATGGATCTCTCTGTAGCATCAAGTTTACATGGCAACAAAATAACAGAAGACAAGGACTTGGAGAAATCAGTAAGTCCCTGAAATCAGAAACATTACGGAGCCTACTTTGCATGCTTGTGGTAGTCACCACAGAGATCACAAAAATACATGGAATACACTCTCAGAAAGATGGCATGGCATACTTCAAAACACATGTAGAGCTCATGCCCATAAGATGAACAGATTTAAAGATACAAAAATGACAATTCTCCATGTTCTGATAAGAACCAGAGGATAACAGCAACTAGCCCTCTTCCAACAGAGATTTGGGCATCAAGATGACCTCTAATGAACATGGTGCAATTGAACAAAATGTATAGTATCACGAGGCGAACAATTTGACAAATTACACGCGCGAATCGGAGCCACATGCAAGAAGTTACGCAACGATGAACAGGGCTATATGCTGTAACAGGAAAAAACTTGGAGAAAAAGAGGGGGCTCGGGGTCAACCTCCGTTGACCAGATCTGGATCGAGGGAACAGGAGCTCGGGCTCGGTTCGGGTGCTCGCCGGCGATGGCCGGAGTAGGAGGGAGAGGAGGCGGCCGGAGGGCGACGGAGGGAGGCCGGAGGAGGAGCCGGAGGGAGGAGGAGGCGGCGGCCTCGGGCTCCCGGGAGGCGGCGGCCGGCGGTGGCGGCGCACCGGCGG